>NW_021835801.1:5000-25000 GCF_006345805.1 Octopus sinensis
CTCTAATACACACAAGAATTGCAGTTGGTAATTGGGAGAGGGAAGCACAAGACCGTGATGGATGGAGGAAGATAGTGTATGATGGGTGTTCAAGGTTTGAGCGGGAGAGAGTGAAGTATGAGAGAATTAGGAGGGGCTTAGAAGTGGGGAACCTGTGGAAAGTGAGAGAGTGTTGCTTTCTGTGTGTGGTTTGTGAAAGGAGGTGTTTGAGTCGTGCAGGCCTGGTGAGCCATCAAAATTCTCATAGAAATCGACCCATGATAAACAATGATGTGGCTATTAAAACACATAACGGAATAACGTGTGTCAAATGTGGAAGGGTGTGCCTCTCAGTTGGAAGTCTAAAATGACATTTTAGGAGAGTGTATATGGTGGCACTTGTTTCTCCTGCCAGCCAGCACTGTTGTCTAGTATGTAATAAAATGTGTAAAAGCTTGGCCGGGCTTAAAAGTCATAGAAGGGCATCACATGGCAACAATCATGAATCATTTCAGCAAGTCTTCTTGGCAATGGTTTTTCTCGTGTAACGAGGATGCAGCTGTGTGTGATGTATGTATATTTCTAGGAAAGAGCAGACGCGTAGACTTGCGGATGTGTAGACTCACGGTTTCCGGGATGGGAGGAAGTAACAAAGAAGTCGTAATCTTTGCTTGGAAAAAAATCAAAAGAAAAAGGACACATTTTTTTGTTTGAATACTATAAACAATTAAAGTAATAAAACCAAAAATAGGAGGTTGTGCTGAAAAGTTCCTGACTTTGGGTAAAAGAAGATACAAGAAGATCAGTTAATTATGACTTTATTAAACACGAGCAAAACGCACCACCCCCCGGTCCAATGGACGGTGCTGAGTTGTCAAACATTTAAACCAAATTTTTCTCAAAACAACTTGTCCGACCGTCCCATAGACCTCCCCTTTGAGAAACACTAAATTTGAGACACCAGCAAAAGAAGAAATAAAGATAGACTTTTTTTCTATTCCAAAGAAAAACGATTTCCCACGGATTTATCGATCGCATTCTCACCTGGAATCGATTTTTGTAATTTTTTCAAGACTTATACATGCCCTGATACCTTCGGTATCTACATATCAAATTTGAGCACAATCGGATGGAGGATGCCCGAGATCCTAGAAGCCACACACACACGCACACACACAGACAGACAAAACGGATTTTATATAAGAGATATTCCCTTCTCAAATCCACATACTTATTGCAGCAGTCCTTCAGTTTTTCTAAGCTCAGTAAAAGAACTCGGAAGTTTGGGCCTTCCACCGGGCCCTTTGTGATACCCTTAATGCTAGGAACTTTTCAGCAACACATCGTATTTTAGATCAGTTATTAACTGGCAGTGTATGACTTGTACACAATTTGTATATGATGGTATTATACATGTATAAAAAACAGACAACATTTTATGTAGTTTCTGTAGCAAAATAAGACAATTAAACAAAAGAAAGTCAATCATTTATTGACAATAACTGGCATGTACATATTGGAAGCACCTTACATAGTATCATGGTATTACATGTATATTTAATAGTTTTAATGTTGATGATTAAGACGAATATTCCAGACGACGCTACGAAAATAACTCAGCCATTGCCTTGTAGTTTTCCGGTGTTTTTCTAGTGACTCTTTTGCCTGTGACTTTGTTCCTGGACTCGAACCACGATCCAAGAATAACACATGAGATGAGGTTTCTTCCCTTCTTTCTTCTATCAGTTTCAGTGGCCCTGCAACGGTATTGGCGATTCTACATATTTCACTCCTCCAAGTCATATAACCCTCTTACACACACACACACATACACACACATTATTCAGAGAAGAAGAAGAGAAGTGAGTCAGATATCCTATTTTTGAGGTATCTCTTTTGTGTTTGAATGTACACGGTATTCTTCTCTGAATAATATATAGTCTATTGACTAAATTTTTCCTGCTCGCTAGACCACTGGTAACTAAGAAATTTTTCGATAAATATTCTTGCTACCCTATGATTTTAAATAATGATAAAATGTTTTTTGGCTAATTCTGGAAGAAAATCAGCAATTTATTTATTTATTTAGTGCCGGTTGAGTTCCGCATCTGCGCGGTAGATTCGAAAAATTAGAACCTATAAACACGTGGCTGATTACTTATAGCTCCGTGTCTATGTGTTCAGTCCTGGCAACCTACTGAAGAAGCAGCGCCAGATATAGACTGAAATTATCTTATTTGAATCTGTATTTAAGTCTGCAGAAACCTTGCAGGGTCTACGATTAAGGTAAAAGTTTTTATTTTTCAATCACTTTCGGAATTACAACAATTAGTGGCTTGGAGTTTAACTGCTCTTTCTAGTGAGTCAGATATCCTATTTTTTTGGTATCTCTTTGTGTTTGAATGTACACGGTATTCTTCTCTCTCTCTCTCTCTCTCTCTCTATATATATATATATATATATATATATATATTATATATATATATATATATATATATTATATATATATATAGATAGATAGATAGATAGATAGATAGATAGATAGATAGATAGATAGATAGATAGATATGTTTCTTTATTAGCCACACAGGGCTGCACACAGATAGAACAAATTACAAGGTAGAGCTTTTCTTTTGAAGGTTTAAAAAAAGAAAAAAAAAAGGAAGGGGGAGTTTCGATCAAAAGGGATCGTAAAAGGAGAGAAAGAGGACAAAAAAAAGGGGGGTTAAAAAAAAGGGGGAGAGAAAAAAAAAAAGATCAATAGGGATCGTTATCACAGAAATGTCAATATGAAGTGTAAAGGGTAGGACAGGTGAGGTTTACCCGTGGAAAGAAAAGCCTACGGAAAAGACCACGGTAACCTAGATATATATATATATATAGATAGATAGATAGATAGATAGATAGATAGATAGATAGATAGATAGATAGATAGATAGATAGATAGATGTATATTTAAATCTAAAATAATAAGGGTGAAAAATTGTATATTAATTTGATTAATATGAATTGAAAACCAGTGGTGTAGCATATAAGACCTTAGCGGATCTTCTAGCAAAATGGATGTCCACTGTTAATGGTTCATCCCTCTTATATAATAGTTTCACTTTATTAGTTTCAGAGAAATGGAAAGACAAGACGTCAACAAGAAACTATGGCATTACAACCAGCCAGGAACAGTCTTCGCTACATTTGCGGTACGTGCCAGAGGGAGTGTTTGTCCAGGATAGGACTACACAGCCACAGCAGGAAATGTATCAGGACATGAAATGTAAAAGCCGGACTAGACTACTTTATGCGCAACTCCATTGTCTCCCGAGACAAAAAGGATGCCAACCATTAGTTTCAGTATTAAAGTGAAAGCATGTGACATTACAATAGAGATGTTTTTGTTTCACTTTTAACACGTAATACTGAAATAGTGGATAAGATATGATATTGCTGTGGGCTCGCCCTAGGCAAGAAGTTAAAAATTTTTTTGCCCATGTCACTACATGGACCCTAAGTAAGGCAAGTGTAAAATTTGAATGAAATTGGTTGTGTAGTTCTCAAGTTTTAGGGATTCGCACAGACAGACAGACACACATTCTCAGTTTTATATATATAGATATCATAGAAACAGCCGTAAGACCTTCTATTTATAAATGTTCTAAAATCTACATAGCTTTGTTTTTTTTTATCTCATTACGAAAAAATTTATATATATATATATATATACATATATATATGCATACATACATACATACATACATGCACTCCTACACACATTCCGATATGTTAATACATAAAAATTAGATATGCAATAGACGTACACATACAGATAACGCGCGCGCGCATACACATATACGCACAAAGGATTATATAAACACGTAATACACTCTTCCTGTTGACATTTAGCGTATTGTTTTTTTAATGCGTTCAGCCAAACAGAGTGACAGACGCACAGACAGACAGACAGACAGACAGGCAGACAGACAGACAGACAGATAGATAGATAGATAGATAGATAGATAGATAGATAGATAGACAGACAGACAGACAGACAGACAGACAGACAGACAGATAGATAGATAGATAGATAGATAGATAGATAGATAGATAGATAGATAGATAGATAGATAGATAGATAGATAGATAGATGCTGAAGAGCAGACAGACAAATAGATGTCAGACAGAGAGAAAACTTAAAGTCTAATTGACATTTAATTAAGTGAAATACGCATACACACGCGTGTGCATGTGTTATTCATACATACATACATACATACATACATACACACACACACACACACACAAACTCACACACACATATATATATATATATATATATATATATATAATAGTGTAATAAATAAAATATATGCATACATACATACATATATGTACGTACCTACATCAACATGTATATATACATGCATATATAAATATATATACATGAGTACAGGACACCAAAAATAGACGTAGAACTCAACGAGAAACGAAAACGTAAAAACAAACATGGAAACGGACCTTTTTTTACAACGAAAAAACAGAGTACAAGACAAACTACACAAGGAAAATTCCCCTTCATCAGCTGTCCCCTAGTTCAACTCCAGCGTGTTTCGAAGGTGATGTGTATGTATGTATGTATGTATGTATGTATGTATGTATGTATGTATGTATGCATCATAAGTATTTATGTTATAATTTACGTCTTTAGATTTTTGTTTCCAAAACTTTATTCGGTATTTTTTTTTTACGATTTCTGTCTCTTTCAGTCGACGCGTTGCCCTTTATCAAAGGAATGCTAAAAGTAGAAGAAGGGAGAGAAAGCAATGGGAAGCTAAAGGTGATGCAGCATTGCCCTCAAAACTACTCACCTGAGGACATCTGAGAATACCACTTCAGCTGGATCATATTTATAAAAAAAATCTATATAATATTATCTGTAATATGTGAAACAAACAGGGAAGCAACTTTGTAAGGTCCAAGCCATTTCTGCTCCAATTTTCCTCCCATCTATTATTTTTCAGCGACACCAGCGATTTAACTGTAATATTTGATTCATTGGCACTGTGTCTCCAATCATAATCTTAAAGTAAAAAAACAAAAAATAGGAGGTTGTGCTGGAAAGTTCCTCACTTTGAGTACAAGAAGATCAGTTAATTATGACTTTATTAAACATATTCCCTTCTCAAATCCGCATACTTATTTGCAGCGGTCCTTCAGTTTGGAGATGCTCTGAGCTTTGGATATATTTTCCATTACTTTTGATTCTGCATCATTCCTGGCCTCTGCTGTTTGCCCAGTTAAGTCCCTAACAGTGACGTTTGTTTTTTCCTCTGTCTGACTTTCTTTGTCTGGGCCAATGTCAAGATAAACTACTATTACAGGTTATCTTCTAAATATATTACACTAAAAGGAGTATCTCCAATGCTGGCATGAACCGATGTTCCGTATCCGAAAAGAATTGGTTTTATCTGCAGGTCCCAATCATCCTGATTCTCACAGACACACTTTACCAAAACCCTTTTCAAAGTTGGGTTGAATTTTTCCTACAAATAGGTATAAATTACATGTGAGATAAAAATGACACAATAAGGCCCATTATACAGTAATGTAGCTGAATGTTCGAGGGGCATATGGCGTAGAGGCTAAGAGTGCGGGATACTAACTCCAAGATTTCGAGTTCGATTCCAAGCAGTGACCTGAACAACAACAACAACAACAATAATAATAATAATAGTAATAGTAATAATAATAGTAATAGTAATAATAATAATAATAATAATAATAATAATAATAATAATAATATAATAATAATAATAATAATAATAATATAATAATAATAATAACATCGAAAAATACCTTAGGAATGAGAATTATTTCTTTGTTTGGTGAAGCGATCTTACATTTGTGCCATATTTTCAAGCTCCATTTTTACATGCCTCGTCTACCTATTTAGTGGATATTTTTAATTTGTAAAAGATCAGGATTGCATCGTCAACATACCTTACGTCTATAGGGGGATCGTCAATAAATGTTAGACTTTTATCTATTTTTAAAATTCTTTCCTGACAGATTCCAAGATGATGTTGAAGAGGATAATGGATAGCATGCATGTGATCATGTCTCTGAGTTACATGTTCAAAACAATCCATCCGTCAGCAAACCATCTATGACCATGACACACTTGGTATTGCTTAACCCTTTAGCATTGAAATCAGCTTTATCAAGCCCAAATATTTTAATTACTTTGTGTTCACATCCGCCAGGTCCAGCTTTTCCCACCTACCCTCCAGTATCATTCTAAAAATAAGTGGCTGTGAGGTAAGTAGCTTGCTAACCAACCACATGGTTGCGGGTTCAGTCCCACTGCGTGGCATCTTGGGCAAGTGTCTTCTGCTATAGCCTCGGGCCGACCAATGCCTTGTGAGTGGATTTGGTAGACGGAAACTGAAAGAAGCCTGTCGTATATATGTATATATATATGTGTGTGTGTGTGTGTTTCTGTGTCTGTGTTTGTCCCCCAACATCGCTTGACAACCGATGCTGGTGTGTTTACGTTCCCGTCACTTAGCGGTTCGGCAAAACAGACCGATAGAATAAGTACTGGGCTTACAAAGAATAAGTCCCGGGGTCGATTTGCTCGACTAAGGGCGGTGCTCCAGCATGGCCGCAGTCAAATGACTGAAACAAGTAAAAGAGTAAAAGAGTAATTGTATCATCGAAAACTTGGAGCTACAATATCATGCATGATTAATTCAAAACAATGAGATTAAATAAGGATTACATTTGACAGGGGAATTTAAATGTTAAAGGGTTAGTAGTGCCTCTATAACGTGCCCTGCCTCGGGGGTCTGCACCTATTACAGTCACCATCTGATGCAAGGAGTTTAAAAGTCAATGAAATTAAAGCGTAAGAACACTTGGTGTTATTTTGCTGCTTCATTGACGTATGTATGTAATTATTCAGTTTATTTCAAAATTTCTGACCAATAAAGAAAGAACTGGTTCCTAACTTGGATCCAAGGTTCCTTCATTGGAATTTCAACATCAACAACAGGGTATATTTGTTTGTATGTATGCATGCATGTATGTATGTATGTATGTATGCATGTATGTATGTATGTATGTATGTATGTATGTATGTATGTATGTATGTACGTAAGCATGTATGTATGTATGTATGTATGTATGTATGTATGTATGTATGTATCTATGTATGTATGTATGTACGTAAGCATGTATGTATGTATGTATGTATGTATGTATGTATGTATGTATGTATGTATGTATGCATGTATGTATGTATGTATGTATGTATGTATGTATGTATGTATGTATGTATGTATGTATGCATGTATGTATGTATGCATGTATGTATGTATGTATGTATGTATGTATGTATGTATGTATGTATGTATGTATGTATGTGGAAATTTGTATGCTTTATGCATGTATTGTCATGCATACAGTTACATATCTAGACATGCTCATATATATTTAAATGATAAACTTCTGGAAAGTTTTACAGATCTTTACAGTTCCAGTGATGGATTGGATCTGTAGTCTTCGAATTAGCTTTCTCCTTTCTGGTTTTGAGAAACCTAATTTCTCAAGATTGGTATTTAGACAGTTTGTTACATATCCCAGGGCCCCAATAATTACAGGTATAAACTTGAACTTGTAATCTGGATAGAGTAACTGCAGATTTCTCAGTAGTTCAGCTTATGAGTCTGTTTCCCTGATCTTCAGCTTTATGTTTACACCCGCTGCGCAGCTAATTTCCACAACTGTGCACAGTTTCACTTCTAAATCCCAAATCATTATATCAGGTCTGTTGTGCTTACATTTTATTGAGGTCTTCACTGGTACATTCCACCAGTATTCATTTTTATTATGAGTAGCTATGGCTTCTACCATATTGTGGGTTATGTATGTATGTATGTATGTATGTATGTATGTATGTATGTATGTATATGTATGTATGTATGTATGTGTATATATATATATATTATGCATTAGTCTGTCGTGCTGGCGTTTCTGCCAGCTCGCTATAAAAATGCAAATAAAATATGCACATGTGTGTGTATGTATGTGTATGTATGTGTGTGTGGTGTGTGTGTGTGTATGTGTGTGTATGTGTGTGTGTGCGTGTGTGTGTGTGCGTGTGTGTGTGTGTGTGTGTGTGTGTGTGTGTGAGGAATAATATTAATAAGAAATCAAATCCTTTTTGTACGTAAATGCTTGTCGACTCAGGGCGTCATGATTGCAGGGTCAACGCTCTATGTTGTGGCCATGAGTAAATAAGCATGATTATATTTCTGACATGGAACAACATGTGCAGGCGTGACTAAGAGGTAAACAGTTTGTTTTGTAATCAGGTGATTCTGAAACCTGGGTCATTGCGTGGCACCACGGGCAAGTGTCTTCTATTATAGCCTCAGATCGACCAAAACTAAATATATATATATGTCCTGTGTGTGTTACCTATTTTGACCCTCCACAAAATCCCAAAATTTATTTGATTTTGCTTTGCGGGAGCAACTGTTTTATCGAAAGCGTATATTGTTGTTAAATGCTCGAAATACGAGAGTAGAAAAACAGCCAACAACTGATGAAGGGTCGTTCTTTATGTTTGTCTTGTTTTCCATTTGTGTCTTTCATTGTTCGAAAGAATAGTTCATGTTCCATGTTCGCATACTTCGTAATTTTTTGCTGTACACGGTTCATGATGTCCTGTGTCTACATATGCATATATATTTACGTATAGATGTATGTACATATACGTATATATATATAAGCATATATATATATATATATATATATATATATATATATATATATATATATATATATATATACATATATATATATATATATATTATTTATATTATCATATGATTGACCGCCACGCATCCTTTTCCAAATAAGTTTTATCTTAATAATTCTGATGCGAACTCTATACGATCTTTTTACTCTTTCGTTTTTCTCTCTTTTACTCTTTTACCTCCTCTTCTCCCACACTTCTAACCTATTACTCTGTCACTCTCTCTCACTCACTCACTCCCCCCCTTTCTCACGTGGCTTCCACGTGACCCTCGGCCATCTTTCTTTCTTTCTTTCTCTCCGTTGTAGCTGGGACAAGGAAGACGTGTTCTTGTTAGTCTCCTGTCCTTGCTTGATCTACGCGTTCGCCACCAGAACCTCGTTTAGGATTAGCTGCCCTTCCTGTTTGTTTTCACTATCCTGTTTGTGTTACCTATTTTGACCCTCTACAAACTCGCAAATTTTATTTAATTTGCTTTGCGCGAGCAACTGTTTTATCGAAAGCTTATATTGCTGTCAAATGCTCGAAATACGAGAGTAAAAAAAACAGCCAACAACTGATGAAGGGCCTTCTTTATGTTTGTTTTGCTTTCCATTTGTGTCTTTCGTTGTTTAAAAGAATAGTTCATGTTCCATGTACTCGTGCTTCGTACTGTATTAGGGAGATGATGAGAGACCAAAGGTTTGATGATGAGCTCATTGATGCTGAAAAAGCTGCGTAGCCGTCATTTAAGAAACTTTTCTGAGAGTTTTGGGGAGATCACAGCGAGAGAACTATTCTGACATTGTGAAAGAGCTACTGACACCATACAAGGACTTGGGATGCTATATGAGCCTAGAAATCCACTTCTTGAACTCTTACTTGGACTTTTTCTCTGCAAATCTTGGGGCTGTCAGTGACAAGCACGGTGAGAGGTTTCACCAGGACATTCTGAACATAGAAGCCCGGTACCAAGGAAAGAGGAACTCTTCTATGTTGGCCAGAAGCTAAATACAGTCGAAAATCATAAGTCTCTACTTTTTGAAGGTAAGCTTCCTTGTAATATCATGAAATACAATTGTTTAATAATTTACATATGCTATCACAGAAAACCTATAACTTATAGAAAAAAATCTGAAAACACACTTCAATTCTTCAAATAAAATGCTATTAAGTTCGCCTACTTTTGTTAGTTAGTTAGTTAGTTAGTTAATTTTTTGGCTCAAAAGCAAAAAGCAAGGCCATGTAGAGGGACATGGAGTTAAGTACAGGGTGGTGTTCATGTAAAGAGTTCAGGCCACTTGAGGTCAAGGGAGACTTTGAACAAAGCGGTCGTCGGCATCTTCACCATCTCGTCTGGCAGCTTGTTCCACGGATCCGCAACCCGGACGGAGAAAGCTCCTCTCCTTCGATTGAGATGAAATCGTCGCAGGTAGAGCTTTTCGGAATGACCCCGCAGCCGACGCTTTTTGTTTGTGGGACAGAAATTTTCATTAATTCTGTTGACCAATTATAATTGTCAGTGTTGTTTCTGCATTAATTTAGTACATTTATCTAAGGCGGCGAGCTGGCAGAAATGTTAACTCGCTGGGCGAAATACTTAGCGGTATTTCGTCTATCTTTACGTTCTGAGTTCAAATTCCGCAGAGGTTGACTTTGCCTTTCATCCTTCCGGGGTCGATAAATTAAGTACTAGTTGCGTACTGGGGTCGATTTAATCGACTGGCCCCCTCCCAAAAACTTGGGGTTTTGTGCCTAGAGTAGAAAAGAATACAGTACATTTATTGTATAATTGAGTCAATCTATTACATAAAGACCCATGCCTGAGAGAAAAATTCTGAAAACAGATTCGCAATCTACGTTAAACGTATTATGGAGTTCACTTTCTTTAGTTCATTGGTCAGCAAAACGTTCGAATTTTGTTGACCAGTGTAATTGACTGATCCTCCCGGAGTTTGTTTTTCAGAGCCAGGAACTTTTCAGTACCCTCTCGTATCTCTCTCTCTCTAATCTCTCTCTCTCTCTCTCTAATCTATCTCTCTCTCTCTCTAATCTATCTATCTATCTATCTATCTATCTATCTATCTATCTATCTATCTATCTATCTATCTATCTCTCTCTCTCTAATCTCTCTCTCTCTCTAATCTATCTATCTATCTATCTATCTATCTATATATCTATCTATCTCTCTCTCTCTCTCTCTATCTATCTATTTATCTCTCTCTCTCTCTCTATCTATTTATCTCTCTCTCTCTCTCTCTCTCTATCTATTTATCTCTCTCTCTCTCTCTCTATCTATCTATACAAATACACTTATAAATATATGCATGTAACTACTATTGATCTCTCTCTCCTCTCTCTCTCTTTCTCTCTCCCCCCCTCTCTCTCTCTCTCTATATATATATATATATATATATTGTGTGTGTGTGTGTGTGTGTGTATGTATGTATGTAGAAGTTGTATGTATGTATGTATGGGTCGTAGAAGTTGCCAACTACTAAGGAGTGTCGAAACAATGACAAATCTTTGACGAAAAGAGAAGCATCAATTATGCATAATGGATTTTTTTCTAATTTATTTACATAAGTACAACTGTTTAAGCTTAATTGTGCACGATACATTTAGTGTTTGAGATTTGGTTGGCCATTTGGCTGGCGAGATATGTGAAATATTCAGAGAATTTCGTTATCTCGCGGACATTTTTGAATGCCGATTGTCTGAAAACTCTAATTGTTTTCAGAGAACAAAATTTATAATAGATTTCGACAGTGTGTGAGAAACAAAAGAGAGAAAAGCTTTTCAAGATAGAAGTTAAGCCATTGGTAACTATTGGTAACTAAGTAGCACAACATTCGTCATTTGATTAAAAAAAAAAGATAAAAGAAAACTCTGCTTAAACAATAAGGTCAGTATATGCATACAAATCTGCACACATATACACACTCGTGCGTCCTGTACATACGTCTGTACGTACTTACATACATAAATACGTGTGTGTGTCTGTAATTGTGGGTTTATATATATTGTCGTCTAAAAATCCATAAATCAGAAAGAGGATGCAGTCGTCTATATGTCAATAGAGTGGTTATATTTATCAACGTACACAGTATTATAGATCCATTACAGCGGGTCCTACGAATCGATTTCACATTGAGTACTAAAACCGGATGTTACATCACGGTTAAAATGTACCGCGTGTTTTTCAGAGTTGGCAGAGATAAAAAAAAATGGCGACTGCTCTCTGTTAATGGAAGAGAAAATTATCACAGCCGGCTTCTAGATGCCGTGAAAAAAAAGACGAAACGAAGCTATGGGAGGCGAACTGAGCAAGTGTTTTATCAGGAGTTATGTCTCTTGGCCCCAAAGTAGGTTTTTTTTTAAAAACTGAAGCTAAGAGTTGGGCAATGGTTTCGCTCTGACTAATACCTTGTGAGTGAATTTGGTAGACAGAAACTGTGTGGAATCCCGTAGTGTATATATATGTATATGCATATATGCGCTTGTATGTCTTTGTGCTTGTTCACCACCACCAGCACTCGACAAACCGATGTTGGTTTGTTTACATCCCTGCAGACAACTGGAATGAATACCACACTTAAAAGTAAGTACTGGAATAGATTTGTTCGACTAAACTTTTCAAGGCTGTACCACAGCTTGGCAGCTGTCTAATGACTGAAACAAGTAAAAGATAAAATAGATGACAAATGCATATCTATGTCTGCAAACATCGTAAGTATTTAGTTGTGGTTGCGTCTACTTGCGTAACACCTAATGCTATGAACATGGGTAACATCAAATGTACAGCATCATAAAGAGAAGGTTGAAGTACAGTAAGAAAGAAAATTGTAATACTCAGAAAATATCACTTGTCAAGGAGAGATCGCGCTTCTGAAATTGTGACTAGAAGGAACAGTTTCTCGTGTAAGATGATATTTCAGCTTTACAAACCACCGCAGTATTTGTCAGTTTCCGGTTATCATAGAATGTCTTCACCAACTTGTTTTTCATCTTTACTTATTTCTTCTACTTCATAGATAAGAGAAAGAATTGTCAATATTTTATTTGCAAATATGGATTTGAAGAGCCTGTGAAATAGTACAGAGGTACGGTTGATCAGTTTCTGGAAAACGAATAATGATAAGTTATTGCCAAGTCTTCACATTTTTAGTCTTGACCCAATGCCTATTTTTTTACATAATGAATTTGCCTACCATATATGCTATTCTACTTTGCATAAAACTTTAGCTATATGGGTACGTCTGTCTCTCATTTTTTAAGTATTCTTGTGTGCCAATATTTTAGTAAAATGATGGTACCTTTTTTAATTATAATGTTACTTTGTAAATCAAAATCAAATAATTTTTAATATTCAAATTTTATCCTTAGCTGCAATAAATTAAGTAAAATATTTCTTGTTCTGTACTTTACCAGATGTAATAACTTGTCCTGTACTTTTCCGGGTTTATAATCTTATTAGCTTTTAAGCAACTGACCCTGAATGGGAAGATCTGCAAAGAGATCTCTGACTTGTTTTTGAGAATTTGTTGCAATTGCTTCCTCCAGAGTCATTTCCTAAAAAAACCGCCGAAAACAATCGCAGTAATGAAAATATAGGAATCCAAAATTCCAGGATTGCAGGTCCGGATTCGGCCCAGAATGTTTTTAATTTACTCACGGAGTCAGCTTGATTTCAAAATGGCATGATATGTTGGGCTACGGCCTCTAGGAGTAAAGTTGAAAAAGTATGACACGCTGACGTTCACATTTATTACTTCCGCCAAGGAAGGAGGTTATGCTTTCATTGGCGTTGGTTTGTCTGTCTGTGTGCAAAATAACTCAAAAAGTTCTGAACGGTATTTAATGAAACTTGCAGAAAAAGTTGCTATTGACACAAGGAACAGCTGATGAAATTTTGGTAGTGGTCCGGGAGTTTTTATGGATTCTTGAAGGATTTTTCATTTGTTATATTTACTTTACATGAAGTGTTACGTTACGTTCTTTGATTATCTCCCTTGAAAAGACATCGTTTCCACGTAACCTATGGTGGCGTTGCATGAGAACATTTATGGCGGTGTATGTGGTTGAAGTGGAAGCAATGACAATGCTATTGATGATGTTGGTGGTTGTGAACTGCTTCAGTAGATTCCTGTTTTTAAAGGGTTTTTTCTTAAAATCATATGGCTGTGTTATTTTTTTTAACCCCACCAAGGAGGTTATGTTTTTGCCGGCGTTGGTTTGGGAAACTGGGCGATTTTCAGCATGCGTGTACATGGGTGGAAATGAGTTGCTTAGCGAAGGTCTGCGCTCTCCAAGTGCTTTTCTAGTTATAAGGCGGCGAGCTGGCAGAACCGTTAGCGCGCCGGGTGAAATGCTTAGCGGTATTTCGTCTGTCGTTACGTTCTGAGTTCAAATTCCGCCGAGGTCAACTTTGCTTTCATCCTTTCGGGGTCGATAAATAAAGTACCAGTTTCGCACTGGGGGCGATATAATCGACTCAATCCCTTCGTCTGTCCTTGTTTGTCCCCTCTATGTTTAGCCCCTTGTGGGCAGTAAAGAAATATATATTACATCAAGGCAGCCAATTGGTAGAATCGTTAGCATGCCGGGTGAAATGTTTAGCGGTACTTTGTCTGCCGTTAGGTTTTGAGTTCGAATTCTGCCGAGGTCGACTTTGCCTTTCATCCTTTCGAGGTCAATAAAATTAGTACTGGAATTGATGTAATCGACTTAATCCCTTCCCCCAAAATTTGTGGCCCTGTGCTTCCACTAGAAAGGGTTTATTAAAGTTGAAAAAGTGTGACACACTGATACACACATTTATTATATTAGATATGTTTGTTCGAGGCAGGAATTTCTGTCAAAGGGACATGGTTAAACAAAGTTGTACATCACCTTCCTCTTTCTCTTTTATTATTACTCCTACTGCCACCATCAACACGACTACTTTTAATAAAACACCACAAACCCTCCCTAAATATCTTTGTTTCTTTCTCCCCCCTCTCTCTGTCTTCACCACCCTCACCATTTCTGTGCCTCCTATTACTCTCACCCCATCATGAAGAATAGTAGGAGTGTCATTGAATAGTGAGAGAGAGAGGGATCTAAGTGTGACACACTGACACAGAAATTAGTTTTCGCATTTATCATATTAGAAGAATATAATTTCTCTTGCTCGCATTTTTCCATGTAATCCATGTCCTTTCTAGGTCATGCTATTATGATAATTAATAATGTATTAAATGTGTCAATTAGCGGTGCCGTTGATAATTTTTTCCTTACTTCAATGATGCCGGTGACATATATTAAAAGTCCCCTTATAGAACTATATCCATAACTTTTTTCTTATAAATTTTTTATTGCATGAGATGGATACCATGAAATTCCTCGAATGAGCTCTATCATTTAAGATTAATTAAAATAAAGTCAATTTTTAAAATAGAAAAGTTAATCATACTTTAATCTAATTTTTTGCTTTATATTTCTTTTCGTGATATTTTACCTCTTTTACTCTTTTACTTGTTTCAGTCATTTGACTGTGTCCATGCTGGAGCACCACCTTTAGTCGAGCAAATCGACACCAGGACTTATCCTTTGTAAGCCTACTATCTATTCTATCGGTCTGTTTTGCCGAACCGCTAAGTTACGGTGACGTAAACACACCAGCATCGGTTGTCAAGCAATGTTGGGGGGACAAACACAGACACACAAACATACACACACACGCACGCACACACACACACACAACACACACACACACAACACACACACACATACATATATATGACGGGCTTCTTTCAGTTTCCGTCCACCAATTCCATTCACAAAGCTTTGGTCGGCCCGAGGCTATAGTAGAAGACACTTTCCCAAGGTGCCATGCAGTGGGACTGAACCCGGAACCATATGGTTCGTATGCAAGCTACTTACCACATAGCCACTCCTACGCCTACTTTTTTGATTTACCGATACAAATTTTTGTTGCATGGGACCCAAACTATAAACTTCCTCACGCTTTCTTCTATCATTGAAGCTAAGATAAATATATTTTGCTTTTAAAATAAAAATGTTATTTAGATCTAAACTTTATTGGAGGCGTTACTCTCCTATAAATTTTGACGTAAACTTTTTTTTTCTACTGGATCAAATCTCAATTTTTTTTTATACCAAAATGTAGCTAGGGACCAGTCCTCTTCTTTGGTTAAGAACTGAATTAGCGACAAGCTCCGAAAGATGCTGCATGTGAGTAAATTGCGACCTTAAGAATATTATTCAACTACTACTACCGTAATTGAATGATATATATATATATATGACGGGCTTCTTTCAATTTCCGTCTACCAAATCCACTCACAAGGCTTTGGTCGGCCCGAGGCTATAGTAGAAGACACTTGCCCAAGATGCCACGCAGTGGGACTGAACCTGGAACCATGTGGTTGGAAAGCAAGCTCTTACCTTACAGCTACGCATGCGTGTACACACTCACACACACACATAAGTGTGTGTGTGTGTGTGTGTGTGTGTGTGTGTGTAGTTATTTGTGCTGAAGATATAAGGCCTGAAATTCTTGGAATTGAAGGCTAGTCGATTACATCAACTCCAGTGCTCAATTGGTACTTATTTTATCGACTCTGAAAGGATGAAAAGCTAAGCGAACCTTGGAGGAATTTCAACTTAGAACGTCAACCTGGAAGAAATGCCGCAAAGCATTTTGCCTGCGTCCTGGCGATTCTTCCAGCTTACTGTCTTATTTTTTGAGCTCAGATTGCCAACGAGGGATCATTGTAGATCATTTCGCGTACGATTTTTATAACCCTCGGCGCTTTTTAATTGCTCATCACTGAACAGTCGCGCAGGCCCCTACACCACCGCACCACATACGGGAAGCTTATATCACCCAGCAGTCATTTATATCGACTATAATACTCGACTGGTACTACATTTTATCGACCATCGGAATGAAAAAAATAAAACTCAAAAAACAGGTCACTCACAGAAAGATTTGAAATCAAAATAGAAAAGATTTTAACGAAATACCGTAAAGAATTTTGTTCGACCCTCTAATCTTTATTCCGCTCTCTCTCTCTCTCCTCTCTCTCTCTCTGTCTTTCCCTCCCTTCAAATGTTTTGGGAGAAGATTGATCAATGGCTACCTTTTCTTTTTCACTCATTTCACTTATTGGACTGCGGTCATGTTGGAGCATTGAGAGCCATTAACTCATCCTGTTTGGAATTTCCTGGAAAAGCCAGATAAAATCATCTTCTTTTTCTTCTCCTCCACATTTTTCTTCTTCTTCTTCTTCTTCTTCTTCTCCTCCTCCTCCTCCTCCTCCTCCTCCTCCTCCTCCTCCTCCTCCTCCTCCTCCTTCTTCTTCTTCTTCTTCTTCTTCTTCTTCTTCTTCTTCTTCTTCTTCTTCTTCTTCTCTCCATTTCCTTTTTCTCCCCCATTCAATTCCTCCCTTACTCAGTTCTTCAGTTTCTGAAGTGTCACTATTTAAACTCCAAATATGTCGAGATCGAGTCCACTGATTTCTCTGCTGTATTATACTGAAGATCATAAAATTCAGAAAGGAGATACATACAAGTGGGTAATTTGCCTGAAAATAAAACAAAGATGATTTTTCTCTCTTTTTTTTTTTTCTAAAGGAAAGGAGTTGGGTTAAGTGTGTCTAAGAATGTGTAAGTATTACCACGTGTATCGGTGTACTCACATCAAAGCTAATGTACACTGTCTTGCTATGTGTGTTTTAAACATCAAAATAACACATGCTGTCATTTCTGTCATTTTGACAAAGAAGTTTATGGAGCAAGAAGGGGAAGAAATAGAATTCGAGGAAACTAGCGATGATCTACACCGTGGCTTAGCGTGTGATGCCAGAACTGCGAGAAGAGTGCGCTATTTTATTTATTATTACTACTTTATTTGTTTGTCTTCTGAAATGTTTTGTGCTCAGGATAACCGCCCCTGTGGCCCCGCCCTTACTACACCACTGAGTTTTCGTCGGTTGGCAAAAAAAAAAAAAAAAAAACAGTTGGTTTAAGACTGAAGAGGAGGATCCTGTGTTACAATCACTTATGTTCTTGTTAATTATCTTTTAACGGTTTTTAATAGCTTTCTCAGAGGAGCAAGGGTAACGTCTATCGCTATTTTTTGCTGGACCACCCAGCAGAGTGGGCCTCAGAGTTGCTGGCACTTCGTTCAAGCTACATTTCGACGCTTCTGCAAGAATATATACTTTAATAAATTTCGTAAAGAGTAAAAACTTCAAATGTAGAAATAAAGAATTTAATGCAAATTTATTAAAATGTAAGAATAGGCGCAGGAGTGTCTGTGTGGTTTCGGATTCAGTCCCACTGCGTGGCATCTTGGGCAAGTGTCTTCTGCTATAGCCCCGGGCCGACCAATGCCTTGTGAGTGGATTTGGTAGACGGAAACTGAAAGAAGCCTGTCGTATATATGTATATATATATGTATGTGTGTGTGCTTGTGTGTCTGTGTTTGTCCCCCTAGCATTGCTTGAGTACCGATGCTGGTGTGTTTACGTCCCCGTCACTTAGCGGTTCGGCAAAAGAGACCGATAGAATAAGTACTGGGCTTACAAAGAATAAGTCCCGGGGTCGAGTTGCTCGATTGAAGGCGGTGCTCCAGCATGGCCGCAGTCAAATGACTGAAACAAGTAAAAGAGTAAAAGAGTAAAAAGAGAGTAAAGAGAGAGTGTAATTTATCACTTAATTAATTAATTTACTATGTTCCCTTACCACCTTTGTATTATTGGAAAATCTCAATAGTTAACGGGACACTCCCAAACAGGGTCGTCATATAAAGCAGAATTGGTTTCCAGGCTCAGCAATGCGCTAAATACTCATTTGTTTCGCAGAAAACCACAGTATTTATGTTTTTAACGCTGTTGACACCACCGAATCGAATGGTACTGTTCAGGTATTGAAACCATAATGACATCCGTTAGGTAGCTGAAAATGAGATATATACGTTTGACCGCTGTGTTGACAGCAAACATTTTGTATGTTGTCTTTTCGTGGCTCTAAGTTGTTCATTGAAATTCTAGTTCTTGCTGAGTTAAACTTTTTTAGGGCACCTTAGTTTTTTGGTGTGTGGTGGTTTTGACGCCTATATCATACCATACATTAAAACTGCGTGATTGTTCTTCATTGAGATTTTAATTCTAGCAAGGATAGTACTCGTTTAGGGGCTTATAGTATATGGAGGTTTTGTTATAAAGATTAGCATAAAATCCCGACACTCGTGGAAATTCCTAGGTAACTGTTCAGTGTTCCCACGCTTTAAGACAAAGCTACTTCTAAGCATGTGGTGTCTCGGGTAATTAAATCCTAGCTCAGCCGGTACCTTCAGCTCACCCTGCTTCAGATACAAGTGGAAAAGAAAATGAAGAAACCACATCGCATAAGATTCTGCAGTAGGAAGCATCAAGGTACTAAGTTATTCTCAAACTGCAGACCTCATTTTCTGAATACTTACAGCAGAAAGGTTTCTGCTTAAGGTAACTAAAGGGGTTCATGTTTTTAACCTTGTAGATTTAAAACTCTGATCAGTGGATTAGATATTATTTAGTTTGATTTGCGGAAATATATTGTCAATGAAGGGCCGCAGTTATCCAGAGTGATCGCGGATTAGGTAACCCGATGAAGGACTAGTGATTTGCATCCTGTTAACAACACTATGTCAGTAATACATTTAACTCGCAATAACGTGCTCCACCAGAGCTGTGGTGGGAAATCACATTGGACGGTAAATGATATAGGAATTTATTCTGCATAAGAATATTTGGGTAAACTTCCTTCAAAAGGATATTTTAGATATGAACTTCCTTTGTCTTATTCAGTTTCTGTGCCATCAAAACCTTGCATGCTGCCTGAGACCAACAATTTGTATATCAGTCCGTATATTGAATTACTCTTACGGAGGTAAGGCGGCGTGCTGGCAGAAACGTTAGCACGCCGGGCGAAATGCGTAGTCGTATTTCGTCTGCCGTTACGTTGTGAGTTCAAATTCCGCCGAGATCGACTTTGCCTTTCATCCTTTCGGGGTCGATAAATTAAGTACCAGTTATGCACTGGGGTCGATGTAATCGACTTAATACCTATGTCTATCCTTATTTGTCCCCTCAATGTTTAGCCCCTCGTGGGTAATAAAGAAATAGGTATAGACTTGTCAATTAGTGTTCGAGGAAAAAATATGCAATACAAAGGGGTGCTG
>NW_021835801.1:35000-39850 GCF_006345805.1 Octopus sinensis
ATATATATACATACATATACATACATATATATATATATACATACAAATACACACACACACACACACACACACACATACACATATATATATATATATATATATATATATATATAATAATATATGTTGTACAAAAGGAGGGAAAAGCTATAACAATTGTATTAGTTTATGTTTGAAAAGTTTCGGACGTTAATTCTTCATCACAAAAAGAAAATAAAAAATACGAGTGTAATGAATGACAAAGAATTTGAACACACACACACACACATGCACACACACACACATACACACACACACACACACACACACACACACACGTATATATACATACATACATACATACATATATATATATATATATCTCATACATGTTTATTTTATAATGTAAATGTTTTGCTTTTCATTTCCAAAAATTTATTCGGTATTTATTTTTAACGACTCCTGTCTGAATTAACGTGTTGCCCTTTATCAAAGGAATGCTAAAAGTAGAATAGGGGGGTGGGGTGGAAAATAATGGGAAGCTAAAGGTAATGCAGCATTGCCCTCAAAACTACTCACCTGATGATGTGCGAGAATACCGCTTCTTCTAGATCATATTTATAGAATATTTACATAATAATATGTATATAGGCGCAGGAGTGGCTGTGTGGTAAGTAGCTTGCTAACCAACCACATAGTTCCGGGTTCAGTCCCACTGCGTGGCATCTGAGCAAGTGTCGTCTGCTATAGCCCTGGGCCGACCAATGCCTTGTGAGTGGATTTGGTAGACGGAAACTGAAAGAAGCCTGTCGTATATATGTATATATATATATATATATATATCTATATATTATATATATATATATATATTATATATATATATATGTATGTGTGTGTTTGTGTGTCTGTGTTTGTCCCCCTAGCATTACTTGACAACCGATGCTGGTGTGTTTACGTCCCCGTTACTTAGCGGTTCGGCAAAAGAGACCGATAGAATAAGTACTGGGCTTACAAAAAATAAGTCCCGGGGTCGATTTGCTCGACTAAAGGCGGTGCTCCAGCATGGCCGCCGTCAAATGACTGAAACAAGTAAAAGAGTAAAAGAGAGTATAATAATGTTCCAATATACCTAGTCGCTGCAATATTTTGAGAGAAATCCAGAGCAAGTTTTCCAAGAAGTTCCCGAGAGTGAAAATGATTATAGTGAACGAAGCGTACATAGACAAACACATTGTTTCCCTATAGAATTCAGCGTTAGCTGGAGTGACCAGAAGCCGAACAATCCTCAAGCCTTCCATCTGTGTAACTTCCTCCTGGACATATGTTATCACAAGAGTTAGATGTCCATTACTTAGAGGTAGTCTTGCGGTGCGCTGGCTCACCAGTGCAATTGTTAGATGGGTGTTAACACCTCACCAGGTTATTCCGTTCTGTTGACAGATAATTTTTTTGTTGTTTTACTGGGTCTCTAGAAGCCCTCCTCGGTAAGTTTGATGGACGAACCAGTTTAGTTGCTGATGGCCTGTCGATAACTAGCTGTTAAAGAAGCTAAATAAATGTAATTCATTCAAAAGTGTAAATTATGTTGTGACAACGATAAATTTTCAATAAATCAAGCGATGTTGTTACAGCAATATTAAATTTAGCAATCCTTAGTTGGTTGTCAAACAAAATGATAGACAAAATGACAAACGTAAAAGTAATGTCCTAAATAGGCACAGGAGTGGTAAGTAGCTTGCTAACCAACCACATGGTTCCGGGTTCAGTCCCACTGCGTGGCATCTTGGGCAAGTGTCTTCTGCTATAGCCCCGGGCCGACCAATGCCTTGTGAGTGGATTTGGTAGACGGAAACTGAAAGAAGCCTGTCGTATATATGTATATATATATAAGTGTGTGTGTATATGTTTGTGTGCCTGTGTTTGTCCCCCTAGCATTGCTTGACAACCGATGCTGGTGTGTTTACGTCCCCGTCACTTAGCGGTTCGGCAAAAGAGACCGATTGAATAAGTACTGTGCTTACAAAGAATAAGTCCCGGGGTCGATTTGCTCGACTAAAGGCGGTGCTCCGGCATGGCCGCAGTCAAATGACTGAAACAAGTAAAAGAGTAGAAGAGAGAGTAAGAGTAAATCGGCGATCACCCTCTTAAGTTTTGGTAGACATAAAATTAATTATCGGAAAAAAATTAAGCAACTCTGAACAGAATTTTGGTTCATATAGACTAAACGAAGATATTTTAGAAAGGTTATTTATGCCACTAAATTTGTAAAATATGAGCCTTTGTTCATCGTAAACAATGTTTTTAATCCCGCATTAAAACAAAATATCTTCAGAGTTACCCATTATTTCCTGCTGTGTATGTATGTATGTATGTATGTATAGTATGTATGTATGTATGTATGTTAGTATGTATGTATGTATGTATGTTAGTATGTATGCGGCGAGCTGGCAGAAACGTTAGCACGTCGGGCGAAATGCTTAGCGGTATTTCGTCTGCGTTACGTTGTGAGTTCAAATTCCGCCCAGGTCGACTTTGCCTTTCATCCTTTCGGGGTCGATAAATTAAGTACCAGTTACGCACTGGGGTCGATGTAATCGACTTAATACCTATGTCTGTCCTTGTTTGTCCCCTCTGTGTTTAGCCCCTTGTGGGTAATAAAGAAATAAGTATGTATGTATGTATGTATTATGTTTGTGTGTGCGTGTATTTATATGCCACTATCTCTTATTCCTCTCTGATTATTTCTATCAGTGGAGGCGCAATGGCCCAGTGGTTAGGGCAGCGGACTCGCGGTCATAGGATCGCGGTTTCGATTCCCAGACCGGGCGTTGTGAGTGTTTATTGAGCGAAAACACCTAAAGCTCCACGAGGCTCCGGCAGGGGATGGTGGTGATCCCTGCTGTACTCTTTCACCACAACTTTCTCTCACTCTTACTTCCTGTTTCTGTTGTACCTGTATTTCAAAGGGCCGGCCTTGTCACTCTCTGTGTCACGTTGAATATTCCCGAGAACTACGTTAAGGGTACACGTGTCTGTGGAGTGCTCAGCCACTTACACGTTAATTTCACGAGCAGGCTGTTCCGTTGATTCGGATCAACCGGAACCCTCATCGTCGTAACCGACGTAGTGCTTCCACATTTCTATCAACTTTGTAGGTGTGTGGGATCTGATGTATCTGTGCATGTTAAATAGTCACAATTGTGTTTGTACGTGTTTCAGCCTCTTGTGTGAATGTGTCGACTGTTTAGTGTTTTGACAATCATGATTACATACGCGATAGAAGAAGGATATAATATTTAAAGAGTTCAATATTTTTCATTTATTACATACGTTTCTATTTACGTATTTATACATGCATGTAAGTATATACTTATGCTTGTACATACACACACACACGCACGCACACATGTATACACATAAAGACACACACACACAACACACACACACACACACACACACACACACGTACATACACACACACATATAGAAATTCCATTATTTCATTTAATTTCTACAGCTGTTTCGACGGTTAATATCATAATCTACATAATTAATATATGAAAACAGATAATTCATTTGAACGTGCTGTCTGCCACGTTCAAACTGTTTCATGAGAAATACAATTGAAAATGGAGATATCAGGAACATTCAATTTTCCGAGAAAGCATTTCATATCTTGAGATTTGCCTCCTTTTTCTTTGAAAGATGTTGACAAGTGTTATTGTACTTTTCTTTTCATTTTCTAACATAAAAAGTAATTTTCAGCTTATTGGGAATATTTTTGTATACGCCTTTCAGTACGTCAGTAGCTACTTGAAAGCAAGGTCGTTGATACAACAAAATAAAGGACAGTCGGCCAAAGAAAAACATTTATGCAGCATATAAATTCACACACGTACACGCAAATACACATACGTACGCACCCCCGCCATACACCACTGAATAGTTGCTGTCTTGCAGAGGTACCATCATCGCAACTGTGTTATACCATATGACTCTTACGACAATAAGAGATAGTGGCATATACATACACACACACACACACATACATACATACATACATACATACATACAAACACATACATACATACATACATACATACATACATACACACAGACACAACACACACACACACACACACACACACACACACACCCACACACACACACACACCACAATTATAAATATATTTATTGTATATTTCATCGCTACTACGTATCAGTATAGTGGTCATTTGCAAACTCCACTTTCATTCTCCTTAGACCTCACGTCACACAGCTGTTAATGTTTATTTCAGTTGGGTCACGCCCTTTCAATTGCTATACATTCGTAATGCATTTTACGGCTGTGTCTGTCACCTGGATGGTGAGGAATCCTACATTGGGAGGGGTAACGACTAGAGTACTATAGCTGACTGCTTATTGTGATCATTCGTCTTCTGGTTTCCTGTAGCTTTGCTCTCTTTTACAAACCCAGTGAACATATATTTCCTATTTCAAAGAAATTCAAACAATAGATATAAGACCCAAGTTAAAAAAGATTCTCAACAATTCAACTTCTCTGGTTGACATTAAGATGCCCACCCCCAATAGGGGCCTTAACTGTCACATTTTAGAGCTCCATGACCTCCATTTTTCTGGAAGAAAATCCTTTTAACAGGTTCAATAAGACTGGAATTTTGGAATCTGCACATAAAAATCAGTAGTATGGGATACATGTGGCACGATTACAATTTTTTTAGGGTGTGTAAAGAGGGAAATAACCCTCATCTGCAATTTTGATGAAATTCGAAACATAGATATTCCAGCTCATTACAGAAGATATAACAGAAAGGTCTAATTCTTCAATTGTATGTCACTCGGGCAACGCCGGG
>NW_021835802.1:7500-39641 GCF_006345805.1 Octopus sinensis
CCCTCCCACCATCGCTTGACAACCGATGTACGTGTGTTTACGTCCCCATAACTTAACGGTGCACTGAAAAGTACTAGGCTTACAATGAATAAATCCTGGAGCCGATTTGTTTAACTAAAGGCCTGCTCCAGCATAACCACAGTGAAATGAATGGAACAAATGAAGAATGAAAGAATATATATATATATTTATATATATATATATATATATAATATATATATATATATATATATAATATATGGCGCAGGAGTGGCTGTGTGGTAAGTAGCTTGCCTACCAACCACATGGTTCTGGGTTCAGTCCCACTGCGTGGCATCTTGGGCAATTGTCTTCTGCTATAGCCTCAGGCCGACCAATACCTTGTGAGTGATTTGGTAGACGGAAACTGAAAGAAGCCTGTCGTATATATATATATATATATATATATATATATAGATAGATATGTGTGTGTGTGTGTGTGCATGTTTGTGTGTCTGTGTTTGTCCCTCTTGCATTGCTTGACAACCGATGCTGGTGTGTTTACGTCCCCATCACTTAGCGGTTCGGCAAAAGAGACCGATAGAATAAGTACTGGGCTTACAAAGAATAAGTCCCGTGGTCGATTTGCTCGACTAAAGGCGGTGCTCCAGCATGGCCGCAGTCAAATGACTGAAACAAGTAAACGAGTAAAAGAGTAAAAGAGTATATATATACACAGACACGCACATATGCGTTGTGTGTACGTGTGTGTAAAGAGTACATATTTATTATTCATTAGCAAGAATTGTGTTAATCTGTTGACTGCAACATCTGCTTACCTTTCATCTGATTCTATATATTATCTATCTGTAGATATATGTGTGTGTGCGCGCGCGTGTGTGTGTGTGTGTGTGTGTGTGTGTGTGTGTGTGTGTGTGCGTGCGTGTATTCACCAACCGTGATGGACTGCCCTTGGCTAGATTCTCGGTATGTTATCCTTTTCCAGCATTCTCTAACTATTGATGTCGTTTTCATTGTCTGGTACAAATTCATCTACTAAGCATCATCCATCGTCATCATCGTTCTGTCTCCTTCCTCCTCTCTCTGTTTGTCTTTTGTATTCTCCCCACTATCACTGTGGGCCCAAGCCCTCTCTTGCCTCCTAATATGTGCTATCCATAGGCGTAAATCGAAATCAGAATATAACTAATATTGGTGAAGATGATATAAGAAGGTATTGGGGAGGCGCAATTGCCCAGTGGTTAGGGCAGCGGACTCGCGGTCGTAGGATCGCGGTTTCGATTCCCAGACCGGGCATTGTGAGTGTTTATTGAGCGAAAACACCTAAAGCTTCACGAGGCTCCTGCAGGGGGTGGTGGTGAACCCTGCAGTACTCTTTCACCACAACTTTCTCTCACTCTTTCTTCCTGTTTCTGTTGTACCTGTATTTCAAAGGGCCAGCCTTGTCACGCTGAATCTCCTTGAGAACTACGTTAAGGGTACACGTGTCTGTGGAGTGCTCAGTCACTTGCACGTTAATTCCACGAGCAAGCTGTTCCGTTGATCGTATCAGCTGGGACCCTCATCGTCGTAACCGACGGAGTGCTCCTATAAGAAGGTATCCATAATATCAGAGGAATTTGCAAAAATCATGGGTTGGCGATAGATTCCTCTTTTAGTTCCATCTCAGCCATTTATTCTTTTTGTTACTTTTTTCTTGTTCTTTATGGCAATGTATCTTTTGATTTTGATTTTGATATTTGGAGGTTTAGAATGCATTTTCTGTAATGTCCCGAGCCCTCTCTTGCCTCCTAATATGTGCTGTCCATTTCGCCTTTCTTCTGCAGATGGTATCCATCAAGCATCAGTTCTCACTTATCTCCTAGCACCTCATCATTGGTCGCGTGATCCGCCTAGTGGATCTCCAATCACTTTCAGAATCACTTTTCCGAACTTCCCACTCGTCTAGCTTCGGCCTTCTTTATGGTCCACGTTCCTGAGCCGTAGAGGAGCACACTCCACCCAAAGGATATCACCGTCTTCTTCTTCTTCGGGTCACACTTCAAGTCATACTTCAGCTTTTTGGTAACCAGAGTTTTATGTTTCTTAAATTCGTTTTTAACCATGACAATTGTTGCAATGATTTGTCTTTCAGCTCTCTCATCCTCCACGAACCTTCCAAGTATTTCAATCGTTGACTCTGCTTAAGTTGATTTCCATTTACGTTGATTTGAAATTTCTCGTCTTGGCTCTTTCTAATTTCCATTACTTCGGTTTTGTTATGTTTTCATTTCATCTTCTCTCTGTCACCTACTTCAAGCAAACTTTCCGTGATGGTCTGCAAAACCTCTGCCATGTTTGCTCTCATTGCCTGGTTGTCTTCAAATCTCACAGTCTCATCAAATGACTACAACAATTCACTCCTTCAGTCATCTTTCCCTTCACCTCTCTCATCACTACTTCAACATAAAAGTTGAAGGGCAAGGAGGGTTGAGTATACATCCTTCTTTAGCTCCCACTACTCCTTCTTGTGTAAGGTCCAACCATTCCATGAGATGTCATTAAAGTTGTTACCCGGCCCTCGTACAGAGCTGTGATGAGAAGCCTATCTCCCCAATCTGCTCCCAGGTCTTGAAGTAAACCCATCAATATTTTTCGATAAACCTGATTTAAAGCTTTCTCATAAAGGACATAGCAGATAGGGACATCATATTCGCGCTCGATGCCCCTTCTCCTTAAGTTTTCACAACAGCGATTGTTCCTCTCGATACCTATTTCTTTATTACACACAAGGGGATAAACATAGAGGGGACAAACAAGGACAGATTAAGTCGATTACATCGACCCCAGTGCGTAACTGGTACTTAATTTATCGACCCCGAAAGGATGAAAGGCAAAGTCGACCTCGGCGGAATTTGAACTCAGAACGTAACGACAGACGAAATATGGCTACGCATTTCGCCCGGCGTGCTAACGTTTCTGCCAGCTCGCCGCCTTAGTCCTCTCGATACCATTCGTTTCCTGAAACCAAACTGATTTTTCCCATTGAATCCTTCCGCTTTGATTCTCAGCATGTTACTAATCCCTTTCAACGCTATTTAGGATGCATGGAATATGGAACTGATATTATGATG
The DNA here is from genome assembly GCF_006345805.1 of Octopus sinensis. Taxonomy (NCBI): domain Eukaryota; kingdom Metazoa; phylum Mollusca; class Cephalopoda; order Octopoda; family Octopodidae; genus Octopus; species Octopus sinensis. Next base: position 10,593 of record NW_021835802.1, read on the forward strand.
ACCTTCACATTTCTGGGCATTTATCTATTTCTGGAGGGGGATTATGATGCTTCTGAAGAATTCGTGTGTCCACATACCAGAGTTGTAGACATCTTTGCATAAGACCACCAATACTTGTTGTGAAGGCGCGTGGCTTAGTAGTTAGAGTGTTGGATCCATGAACGTGTGATTGTGGCTTCGATACTTGGACCGAGAGACACATTGTGTTCTTGAGCAAAACTCTTCATTTCACGTTGTTCCACACTATTCAAATAGTAAAAATGAGTAATCATGTGACACACACGTGTCCTGCCCAGATAAGTTATATATACACCATAGATGCTGGAAAACCGTCCCTTATGAGTCTGTTTGACTCGAGAAGCTACTCTTTTTACTTACGAGTACATGTGACACTTCTGTACTCAGTATCTTCAGCACCTCTGCATGTATGCTGCCTTACCACTCAGCTTCTTCAACTTGTTGAGATCTTTTATTGCCATCCGTATCTCAGCGTCCAGTAACATCGTCCCAGCTAGTCATTCTTCACCTTCATCTTGAGTGGCTGTGTGGTAAGTAGCTGGCTTACCAACCACATGGTTCTGGGTTCAGTCCCACTGCGTGGCACCTTGGGCAAGTGTCTTCTACTTTAGCCTCGGGCCGACCAAAGCCTTGTGAGTGGATTTGGTAGACAGAAACTGAAAGAAGCCCGTCGCATATATGTATATATGTGTATGTGAGTGTATATGTTCGGGATTCTGTTTGTCCACCAACATCGCTTGACAATCGATGCTGGTGTGTTTATGTCCCCGTCACCTTGCGGTTCGGCAAAAGAAACGAGAGAATAAGTACTAGGTTTACAAAGAATAAATCCTGGGGTCGATTTGCTTGACTAAAGGCGGTGCTCCAGCATGGCCACAGTCAAATGACTGAAACAAGTAAAGAGTAAGAAGGCAATCTGGCAGAATCGTCGATCAAATTCTGCCGAGATCACTTTTGCTTTTGTATCCTTTCGGGATCGATAAAATAAAGTACCAGTTACTCATTGGGGGTCAATGATCTCAACCAGTACACTCCCTCAAGATTTCAGGCCTTGTGCCGATAGAAGAAACTATTTACACATTCCTTCTATATTCCTTCCTTCTTCGTCTCTTTCTATTCTTCATCCTTCTCGTTTGTCGTTTCTTCTAACTCCACTTTTTCACCTCATTCATTCATTCCCTCCTTCCTTCTTATGCCAAATTTTCTTCTTCTGAACTTTCTTCTTCATTATACTTCTCTTCTCTTTCTCTTCACTTCTCTTTCTCTTCCTCCTACCCTTTCTCGTTTTCTACTATTTCCACTTCCCTTTTTTTCCTTCATTCTCCACCTTCGTTCGTTTAATTCCCACTTCGTTCATTTTGTTCCCCTATTCATGTCATTCTCCTCTCCCCACTTCCTTTATACCTTCTACTCTTCCTTTCTCTCTTTTCTTCCTTATTTTCTTTCCTTCCTTAATTTCTTTCTTCCTTTCGTTCCTACTTTCTGTCTTGCCTCTCACCTACTTATTTTCCTTCTATCTTTCCTTAACATCTCTTTCTTTCCTCTTTCCACTTACCGCTCTCTCCCTCTCTCTCTTCTTTTCCCCATCCCCCCTCTGCCCTCACTCTTCCCTCCAATCATTTCTCTATCCCCCTATTCCTCTCCTTCCATTATTTCATCACCTCCCTCTATCTTTCACTCCATCACTCGTTCTCTCACTGTCTTTCCTCTCTTGCTCTCTCTCTCTCTCATTCACTCACTCCCTTGTCTCTCTTCCTCTCTCTCCTTCTCTCGTTCCCTACTCCTCTCTCTCGCTTCTCTCTGCTGCTCCTTCACTCCCTTTTCACCCACTCTCTCTCGTTCCCTCACTCCCCTTCCTCTCTCTATCTCTCGTTTCCTTACTCACCTTCCTCTCTTCCCTTTTCTCTCTCAATCCCTCACCCCTTCTATCTTTCTCTCCCCTCCATCCTTCACTCTACTTCTTCTCTTCTTCTCTTCTCTCCTTCATTCACTCGCCTTCCTTTCCTCTGTTCCTCGTTCCCTCACTTCCCTTCCTCTCTGTCTCAATCCTTCTCTCTCACCTTCCTCTCTACCACTTTCTGTCTCAATCCCTCACCCCTTTCTTTCTTCCTCTCTCCTTCCCCTCTCCTTCCCTCACTCTACTTCTTCTTTTCTTCGCTTCTCTCCTTCCTTCACTCGCCTTTCTCTCCTCTGTTTCTCATTCCCTCACTCCTTCCTCTCTTCCCCTTTCTCTCTCAATACATCTCCCCTTCTATCTTCCTCTCTCCTTCTCCTCTCCTTGCCTCACTCTCCTTCTTTCCTTCGCTTCTCTCCTCTGTTTCTTGTTCCCTCATTCCCCTTCCACTCTTCCCTTTTCTCTCTTAATACCTCTCTCCTTCTCCTCTTCTTCCCCCATTCTCTTTCTTCTCTTCCTCTCTTCTTCCTTCACTCGCCTTTCTCTCCTCTGTTTCTCATTCCCCTCACTTCCCTTCATCCCTCTCTCTCCGGTCCTCTCTCCTTCTCTCTCTCTCCCCATCTCACACTCAGCACTTCCCCCACTAACACCAATATGAAACGATTTCAATCCAACTTTAATGAACACAGATACTAACGGAAAGAATTAAATCTTAATCTCCTTCCTAATATCTTTCTTTTTGTTTATTTATTGCTTCATTCTCATAGTTTCAATTTCCTTGATTGTCATCACCATCACAACCACAATTAATATCATTATTATTACCATCATCATCATCATCGTAATTATAATTATTTTTTATTATTCATTACCATCATCATGATTGAAGATTTTAGCATTAAATTCACAAGTCTTTTCTCTTCTTTTTCATCTTCTTCTTCTTCTTTTCTTCTTCTTCTTCTTTCTTCTTCTTCTTCTTCTTCTTCTTGTGCCTCATCTGCTTCTTCTGCTTTTGCTTCTTCCTTTTCTTCACCTCTTTCTCCTTCATTTTTTCCTTCTTTTCCTTCCTCCTCGTCTTGTTTATTTTCTTATTCTTCTCCTTTTTCTTCTGATTATTATTATTATTATTATTATTATTATTATTATTATTATTATTATTATTATTATTATTATTATTATTATTAATTCTTAATCTTTATAATCATCATTATCATTAATGATATTAGCATTAAACTCAGAATTATCATGACCATCATCATCATTATCATCATCATGATCATGATCATCATCATGATCATCATCATCATCATCATCATCATCACATCATCAACACCCTCGCCGCCGACATCAGCACTATTGTTAGTTGTAGTATTGTTATTAATACTAATTTTATATCATTTATCATTTTTTATTCCTTATCGTCATTATTTGTATTAACGCTATTAGCATTAAAATCAGAATTATTATTATTAGTAATAGTATTATAGCAATTGTTATTACTATTATCGTCACATTTATTATTGATAAAACTAAGCCCCTAATATTATTATCATTATTGTCATTATCATAATCATTATTATTGCTATTATTTTTATTATCATTATAATTTTTAATAGTTATTTTTTACGTAATTATTGTTTTAATCATTGTAATAATAATAATAATAATAATAATAATATTAATAATAATAATAATTATTATTATTATTATTATTATTTTATTATTATTATTAATTCTTAATCTTTATAATCATCATTATCATTAATGATATTAGCATTAAACTCAGAATTATCATGACCATCATCATCATTATCATCATCATGATCATGATCATCATCATGATCATCATCATCATCATCATCATCATCACCATCATCAACACCCTCGCCGCCGACATCAGCACTATTGTTAGTTGTAGTATTGTTATTAATACTAATTTTATATCATTTATCATTTTTTATTCCTTATCGTCATTATTTGTATTAACGCTATTAGCATTAAAATCAGAATTATTATTATTAGTAATAGTATTATAGCAATTGTTATTACTATTATCGTCACATTTATTATTGATAAAACTAAGCCCCTAATATTATTATCATTATTGTCATTATCATAATCATTATTATTGCTATTATTTTTTATTATCATTATAATTTTTAATAGTTATTTTTTACGTAATTATTGTTTTAATCATTGTAATAATAATAATATAATAATAATAATATTAATAATAATAATAATAATTATTATTATTATTATTATTATTATTATTATTATTATCATTATTATTACTATTATTATTATTATTATTATTATTTGCAAATCAATACAAGATGGCTGCCGCATCGCAAGTATCAAGAAAAATTGCTCTCCGCGTTAGTAACAGTGGTAAGCGTCAGAAATATACAACTCCCTTTGTATATCTGTCTGTATACCAGTATTTCTTTCTCTCTCTCCCACCCTCTCTTTCTTTTCCCTTTCTCACCCTTTCACCCCCACCACACACACACACAGACTCTCTGTCACACTAACACAAAAACACTTTCGAACTCACACCATTTTTTTCTTCAAAAGTAACGATTTTAAAATAAAAAGAAAAACAACGAAAATCGACAGACAATGCAAATATCAAAGGAATATACAAAGCTTCAAGTTTTAACACTTAAATTTTTAGAACAGAAGAAAACACAAATAATAATAATTAACAAGATATTAATTTCCATGAAGAGAAATAAAACCTAGCTCAACATTATGAACAGCAACAACAGCAGCAGCAACTATTTACTAGCGTATTCAGAATGGCGTGGTTCAGCAGGTGTGGCTCAACTTGAGCCATCACATGATAAATGAAACGGCGAGCTGGCAGAAACGTTAGCACGCCGGGCAAAATGCTTAACGGTATTTCGTCTGTCGTTACGTTGTGAGTTCAAATTCCGCCGAGGTCGGCTTTGCCTTTCATCCTTTCGGGGTCGATAAATTAAGTACCAGTTACGAACTGGGGTCGATGTAATCTACTCAATCCCTTTGTCTGTCCTTGTTTGTCCATTCTATGTTTAGCCCCTTGTGGGTAGTAAAGAAATAGGTATTTTGTCTGCTATTACTTTCTGTGTTCAAATTCCGCCGAGGTCGACTTTGCCTTTCATCCTTTCGGGGTCGATAAATTAAGTACCAGTTACGCACTGGGGTCGATGTAATCGACTTAATACCTATGTCTGCCCTTCTTTGTCCCCTCTGTGTTAAGCCCCTTGTGGGTAATAAAGAAATAGGTATGGACAAAGTAAGGCTCAAAATTTGTACGTTTTCTGCCTTACGAATAAGTTCTAGAAAGAACAAATGAGAAGATTATCTATACAAGTTGTTTTAATATATATATATATGTATGAGGGAGAAAACGGTATGGACGGATTTTTGGAGTCTAATATTACCCTGTACGCCTATTTGATTTTGAAGATTTACAAACATACTTTCTCAGTGATACTCAGTTTACCTACCATTATAAATAATACCAAATGTTCTTTCTCAGACCTTTCATAATGTGATACAAGTCTTTGGTGTAGCAATTGCATGCGGCTGAAGAGGACTTTAAACTCTCTGTTACGTCGATTATACATTGATGTAAGAATAAGTTGTTTTATAAAGCTCGAAACATGTGTACCGCGACATCCTTTGTGTTCTGTTTTTTATTTCATTTGATACATATATATATATATATGTATGTATATATATGTACATATACATATATGAACAAAATCCACTTCTCATTGTAAATTACAATACGGTCGAGAAATGGATCCGTCTGGTTACGGAGAAGAAGCGACGAGCAAATTTCATACCTGCGCATTTCCTGATTATCATTCAAATCGTGTGGTACCTATGTTTGATTTTTCGATCGTATGCAAATGTTTGCAGGCAGTTTTCTTGCTGGCTTGTCGTCCTTTTGCCAGTTCTCCAGTGGTTTTACATGGATCTTTCTCAATGGCGGTCTTTAATTGACCGTCATCAATGACTGATGGGCGTCCACTACGCTCACGATCTTCAAAGCTCACGTCTCCACTGCGAAATCGTTTAAACCATTTTCAAGGTGACTACTCGCTGGTCATTTCCTCACCAAACATTTCCTTGATATTACGAGCAGTTTCAGCTGCTTTACGTCCATTTATGAAGTTGGTTAGCAAAATTGCTGCAATATCGCGCTTTGACATTTCCATTTCGAATTTTGTAATAACAGTGAAAAATATCAATGTTAATTTACTGATGCATTTGGGCAAGTCTATGTCTGTATTGAGACAATTGCAAAAAAATGTTTAAAAATGTCAAAGTTCTGCAAAAATCAAGTACAAATTCTTCATGGTTCAAACCTTTTGCTTCGTTTTTACTCAACTTGATATATGTATATGTATATATATGTGTGAGTTTGTGTATACATATATATATACTCATTATCTTTTATTAAACTTTTAATAATTTTGATATATATTTAAAATAATATAAATTAATTAATTTTATGTATTGGCTTAAGTTTTTCATTGTTTGATTTGCCTAATAGTGGTTTTATCTCTAATTTGATATTATATATATATATGTGTGTGTGTGTGTGTGTGTGTGCATGTATATAGTTTTTTTCTTTGTCCTTTCATTTCTCACTTGTTTCAGTCATTTGACTGCGGCCATGCTGGAGCACCAGGATTTATTCTTTGTAAACCTTGTAATTCTTTCATCGATCTCTTGCCGAAGATGGTGTATGGACAGACGCAGAAACACAAACATACATACATACATACATACATACATACATACATCATACATACATACATACATACATACATATATATGACGCGCTTCTTTCAGTTTCCGTCTACCGAATCCACACACCAGGTTTTGGTAGGCCCGAGGTTATAGTAGAAGACACTTGCAAATGAGGCGTATAAACGGAGTGGTTTTGGTTGTTAAGTCGGAAGGAAAGCAAGGAAAGGCGAAGAGGTGTTGTACCACATGTTGTCTCAAAGACTGGTGCCATTCTAAATGTGTTTCAGGAATTCACAATCACCGCAATGCTGATCCGACAGAAAATAAGCTTCTCGAATACTAGGATCACCGGCAGACTATTACCACAGTGCAAGGGTTTCAGAAGTCTTAGAATTACACGAAATTAGAAGTACAAGTTGATGCTTATCTTGTTCTCAGCCTCGCATAAGAGTACATACATAAATCGTAGGCAGCAGACGACCAGAAAACCAGCTGCGTATTGGCTGCATGAATATTCACGTCCTACTGACTCCAGCAGGCATTCTTGAGCTTTTATTACGTCAAAGATTTAGAATCTTATGTCAGGCAGAATGGTGATGCAGCGGAAAGACTTAGCTGCTAAACATGTGGTTCTCAAAAGACATTTCAGAAGCTTCTGTCAAGAAAAATAGAAATAAATGATGGTGGCTAGCAGAATAGCTCCCAAAACAATCAGCACACCATGGAGTGTGAATAATAAAGTTACTTTTTTTTTTTCATTGTCCACAAGGGGTTAAACATAGAGGGCACAAACAAGAACGGACAAAGGGATTGAGTAGATTACATCAACCCCAGTGCGTAACTAGCACTTAATTTATCGACTCCGAAAGGATGAAAGGCAAAGTCGACCTCGGCGGAATTTCAACTCAGAACATAGCGGCATACGAAATACCTATTTCTTTACTACCCACAAGGGGCTAAACAGAGAATGGACAAATAAGGACAGACAAAGGGATTGAGTAGATTACATCGACCCCAGTGCGTAACTAGTACTTAATTTATCGACTCCGAAAGGATGAAAGGCAAAGTCGACCTCGGCGGAATTTCAACTCAGAACATAGCGGCATACGAAATACCTATTTCTTTACTACCCACAAGGGGCTAAACAGAGAATGGACAAATAAGGACAGACAAAGGGATTGAGTAGATTACATCGACCCCAGTGCGTAACTAGTACTTAATTTATCGACTCCGAAAGGATGAAAGGCAAAGTCGACCTCGGCGGAATTTGAACTCAGAAGGTAGCGGCAGACGAAATACCTATTTCTTTACTACCCACAAGGGGCTAAACAGAGAGAGGACAAACGGATTAAGTCGATTATATCGACTCCAGTGAGTATCTGGTAATTATTTAATCGACCCCGAAAGGATGAAAGGCAAAGTCGACCTCGGCGGTATTAGAACTCAGAACGTAGCGACAGACGAAATACCTATTTCTTTACTACCCACAAGAGGCTAACACAGAGAGGACAAACAAGGCCAGACAAACGGATTAAGTCGATTATATCGACCCCAGCGCGTAACAGGTACTTATTTATCGACTCCGAAAGGATGAAAGGCAAAGTCGACCTCGGCGGAATTTGAACTCAGAAGGTAGCGGCAGACGAAATACCTATTTCTTTACTACCCACAAGGGGCTAAACAGAGAGGACAAACGGATTAAGTCGATTATATCGACTCCAGTGAGTATCTGGTAATTATTTAATCGACCCCGAAAGGATGAAAGGCAAAGTCGACCTCGGCGGTATTAGAACTCAGAACGTAGCGACAGACGAAATACCTATTTCTTTACTACCCACAAGAGGCTAAACACAGAGAGGACAAACAAGGCCAGACAAACGGATTAAGTCGATTATATCGACCCCAGCGCGTAACAGGTACTTAATTTATCGACCCCGAAAGGATAAAAATCAAAGTCGACCTCGGCGGAATTTGAACTTAGAACGTAGCGGCAGACGAAATAACGCAAAACATTTCGCCCGGCGTGCTAAAGTTTCTGCTAGCTCGCCGTCTTATAATAAAGCGAATAATAAAGTTGCTGCTTCCGCTGTTTCCTTTCCTACAGGTCGTAGCTCTAACAATTGCTTCGTTCTCAATGCTACAAGCATCAAGAGCCTTCAGTGCCTGAGAAAATAATGCATTTTTGATTTGTGCCAAGACAGAATCGTTGAGAGCGTATGCGTAGGATTGTATACTCAAACTATCGCAGGGATGCGTAAGAACGATGCATCCATTTAGAGTAAGATCTGTGTATTTTTGAATATGTCCTACGAAGTTCCGTTTTGAGAGTCTATGGCCGAGTAACAAGTAAAGCCGTTAGACTGCTGTTCATGTTGGTCTGGATTGCCATCTGTTTTTGTTTGTTGAAGTGCATCTAACGTTGATGGTTTTTTTACAGTTAGCGATGTTTGTAATTCTGTTGGTGGAGGTTATTTGGATATGTAATGGTTTGCAGCATTTTGTGTTTCCTCTAACATCATTTTCAGCCTTGTACCACGCTCTTCATTTTGTAATTTTTTTCTTTCTTCTTTCACCAGAGGTTATTCCCAAACTGTTTTCCTCGCCACCACATTCCATTCGAGTTTCCACATTCGGAGAAATCTGCAGATGGAGGTGGGAGACGTATGTCTGCACGGCCACATATTTCTTAGATGATGGTCTGGTCTACAGTATGAGCGAGGATTCTCTCTGCTGCAATGGCATAGGTGATTTTATTGTTTTTTCTCGGTCGTCGTAACAGTGCTTGCTACTGATAAGGTTGAATGGATCTCTCCAGTTACTTCTACTGATGCTGTTGTTTGAGATGCTGCTGCTTCTGGCACTGATATTGTTGAGGTGTTGCTGTTGCTACTACTGTTATCTTACATGATATCGTTGTTGTTGCGTTAGGGGTGTCTGTAATAACGGGTGTTTCCTGGTCTTTGCAACGGGCAAGAAGCCTTTACGTGGTTTCTCTCGCCAAATGTGGCATTTAGACGTTCTGTTCTCGACTGCTACAAATAATTGTCTACCATTAGGGTGTTTGATCAGGTCAAGGATAGGTTCGATATTGACCTGATCGGTGTTTATCAATAATTCTATTCCTGTGCCTGACCAATTATCATTTTGGGCACTTAGACAATCATTGCTTTCATTTCTATACGGTATAATACGGCTTCCACCAGCAAAGAGATGTCCACTTCTGGTGGCACCTCCGCTACCTTCATGTTAATCACTCTCTGACCGATGTGTGTCGGAATTATCCACAATTTTCACTTTCGAGAGTTATTGTCGCACATCTTGGACTAATTGTTCAGTTGAGAATCCCACCTCAACAGTTCCAAAGCATCCCCCACGGGAGAATAAAATTTTATCCCTTAGATTGAACTTAGGCATTTTTCGATCTGGGCCTGCGTCGTTCACTGCAGTTTCTTGGTTTTTGTTGAAATATATTCGTATATTTTAGTTTTTGGCATCTTACTGTATTCCCTTTGGCGTGTTTAGGGATGCCATTCTTCCATTCTTTGTTAAATGCGTTTTCGCGTCACAACGATTTTTCTGACACGTTAGCTTTCTTCATTCTACGATTCGGTTCTGCATAACCGCTCCCATTTTGTTTAGAAATAAGAACTACCGCTGTTTTCGTTGTGTTAATGTTTATATAGGGGATGGCAGAGATGGTGGCGGTGGTGTGTGGTGGTGGTTATGATGGTGGTGATGGTGGTGATAGTGGTGGTGGTAGTGGTGGTGGTGGTGGTGGTGGTGATGGTGGTGATAGTGGTGGTGATGGTGGTGATAGTGGTGGTGTTGGTGGTGATAGTGGTGGTGTTGGTGGTGGTAGTGGTGGAGGTGGTGATAGTGGTTTTAATGGTGGATGAGGTTGTGGTGGTGCTGGTGGCAATGGTAGTCGTGGTTGTTGTGGTGGTGGTGGTGGTGGAGGTCGTGCTCGGGTCATTTTTTCGTGCTCTTTACTGCTGTAACTGCTTCTCTTGCTACTACTGTTGTAGATTTTTTTGTTATTTTTGTTGATTGTTGTTGTTGTTATTCTTGTTTCTCATTTACCTCTCAACCATCTCAATTAGTGGTGGGAAAATAACGTCGTAATGGCAGTTCCAGCAGCCGTCACACCCTCCAATTCTGGAAGCCATATTAGATTTTGTTTTTGCTATTCCCTTAGCTCATTAAAATCAGTTGCAAATTTTCTTCTAACTCAGCTTTCACCTCATTGTTAAATACTGAATCTTCTAAAGATATCCACGAATCTCTGCTTATCCATTGGATTGAGGATGATTTGAAGGAATTCTACATGAATTATACCATTTTTCGTACAAAGTATTGTGAATTCTAGGGATGTGATGTGAATTTTAGACCATTATCCGAGGCTAAGACCCATATCTTGAATAAAAATCGATGTAATTTTTGTATTGTGAATGAAGTTGTTTCTTTACTCATAATAAAGACATCCGGCTAGTAATATAATCCTTCGGTCGTAATTAAAATGTAGTTACCATTATGAGGTCCTGCAAAATCTGTGTACTCTATTTCATGGTACTTTCGAAACTGTCCAAGGAACGCTTATCTGAATAGGTAATTTTGAGGGTTTAGCACAATTGCGCATGATTGCACTAGAGATTCGATATATTTGTCAAGTCCCGGTCAATAAATATAACTTCCTGTTAAAGCCTCCATTCTTGAAATTTCTGAGCGATGTGCATGAAATTGGTTAAGTACCGACATTTTCAGACTGTTTGGAATAAGAACACGACTAGCTGTCATGAAACAGTAATCATTCATAGACGCAGGAGTGGCTGTGTGGTAAGTAGCTTGCTTACCAACCACATGGTTCCGGGTTCAGTCCCACTGCGTGGCAACTTGGGCAAGTGTTTTCTACTATAGCCTCGGGCCTTGTGAGTGGATTTGGTTTTCTACTATAGCCTCGGGCCTTGTGAGAGGATTTGATTAATGGAAACTGAAAGAAGCCTGTCGTATATATGTATATATATATTCCAAGAAATCTAATGCTCGTAGCTTAGTTTTTCCTTGGGGCTGGCCGGATCGGAGCGATCTCAAGATTAATCAGCCGAAATTGCGAGGATGATCCGGTTTTTGACTGAAGATTGAAGGCTTCGAATGTCCCGTCCGTGTTTTTTTGTATCGTCTTCTAAATGTTTTGCGTTCTTGTCCCAGTTTGTATGTTTGTATTTTTTTACATATACATATATACATATATATATATATATATGTGTGTGTGTGTGTGTGTGTTTGTCCCCCCAACATCGGTTGACAACCGATGCTGGTGCTTTTACGTCCCTGTAGCGGTTCGGCAAAAGAGACGGATAGAATAAGTACTGGTCTTACAAAGAATAAGTCCTGGGGTCAAGTTGCTCGATTAAAGGCGGTGCTCCAGCATGGCCGCAGTCAAATGACTGAAACAAGTAAAAGACTAAAGACTAAAGAGTAAACAACTGAGAGATGATTCCGTTTCGAATAGAATGACTGCATGTCTTTAACGCAAACATTTTCTGGCCTACCATATCAATGATATTTGCTAACTCACAAGTGGCTCTCCGTCAGTTGCGACGACGAGGGTTCCGGCTGATCACCTCAACGGCGGCGGTGGTGGTGGTGTTGGTGGTGGTGGTGTTGGTGGTGGTGGTGGAGATGGTGGTGATCGTGGTGGTAGCAGATGTGGTGGTGGTGATGGTGGTGGTCGTGGTGGTTGTGTTGGTCGTGGTGGAGATGGTGGTGGTCGTGGTGGTGGCTGATGTGGTGGTGGTGATGGTGGTGGTAGAGGTAGTAGTAGTGGTGGGGTGGGGTGATGGTGGTGGTGGAGGTGGTGCTGGTGGTTGTGGTGGTGGTGCTGGTGGTGCCGGGGGTGGCGGCGGCGGCGGCGGCGGTGGTGGTGCTTGTGGCGGTGGTGGCGGTGTTGGTGCTGGTGCTAGTGCTAGTGGTGGCGGTGGTGCTGGTGGTGCTGGTGGTGGACGTCCACAGACACGCGTACCCTTAACGTAGTTCTTAGAGACATTCAGCGTGACACAAGATGTGACAAAACTGGCTCTTTAAACTACAGGAACTATTCATTTTTATCAGCGGACTGGAATGGAGCAAGTGCAATAAAGTTCCTTTCTCAAAGACACAATGCGCTGCCGGAAATTGAACTCATGATCTTACGATCAGGAACCAAACACCCTAACTACTAAGCCACGCGCTTGCACCTATAATAATCGATAACTTCTTGTAAAACAGGCTTACTTAATGTGCCTTGCTTTACCAACTCTAACGTAGCCGGTGAGAATTTGGTTGAATTCATTAACACTTGGTGGATCTCAACTTCAATATTTGTGTTGGCAACTGCGACGCTGTTTGTCATTGCTGGATATTCGGTTATTAAATGCTCTTTTACTCTTTACTTTTTTACTTGTTTCAGTCATTTGACTGCGACCATGCAGGAGCACCGCCTTTAGTCGAGCAAAATCGACCCCAAGACTTATTCTTTGTAAGCCTTGTACTTATTCTATCGTTCACACAAACATACACAAACACACCAAACACACACACACACATACACACATATATATATATATATATATATATACATATATACATATATACGACGGGCTTCTTTCAGTTTCCGTCTACCAAATCCAGTTACAAGGCTTTGGATGGCCCGAGGCTATACTAGAAGACTCTTGCCCATGGTGCCCCGCAGTGGGATTGAACCCGGAACCATGTGGCTGGAAAGCAAGCTACTTACCACACAGCTACTCCTGCGCCTATAAACAAATGTGTACGCAACGGATAAATTCGGAGCATAATTTATATTGAACTGTATCTCAAAAGCATGGTTGTACAACGTTGCAAACGATTCGCTGTGCATAGCGTTATACCAGGTTTTGTACCAAATATTTTGAAGACTGGCTCATAGTCAGTTTGAAAAATCAACATTCTACCATATATCAAGCGATTAAAGTGCCAATGCTTCCTTTTCTATTTGTGAATATTTCTTTTCAATATTTGATAGACTCTTAGCAGCATGTATAACTTGCTGATATAACTTATCAACGATTTTATGCAAGTGTACTGCTGCTATTCCATAATCTCAGGCATCTATAGCAACGATAAGTTCCTTGCTTCAATCAAAGAGAATCAATATCAGATCAGTTGATAATATTTGTTTGTAATTCTCGAATGATTCTTGACATTGCGGAGACCAATCCCATTTTGCGTTGCTAACAAATGAGTTTAGTAACCTACTTATTCGATGCATGTAAGGTATTAATGAGCTGTAATAACTAACCATTCCTAAAAAAAAAGAACGTAGTTTAGTTATATCTGTGGGTTGTGGTAAATACTTGACAATTGCCGGGGTTTTTTTTTCAGGATCTTTATTCACGACAAATCGCAAATATGCTTATTAAGGAAGAAAAAAATGACCGTTAATCTGGTTTCAGACTAAGACCATATTTATTAATTCGTTTAAAGAGATTACTTAAAGGTTCTTTGTGTTCAGTTTCAGTTGACGATGCCATGATAACGCCATCGCATTACACAAAGGCTTACGAAAAATCTGCAAGCATGATATCCATTAGCTGTTGCAAAATCCCCGATTTGCTCTCAATGGTAATTTGTTGTATTGATATAATCCTTTTGATGTATCACCTACAGCTATTTGCAAATATGTTTCTGCTACGTCAAGTTTATAAAATCACTACCACCACCATCACCACTATTTCATTTTGCAAATAAGTCTTCGGGTACAGATACTGGATGGCAATGTAGATCTAATGAATGATTAAGCCCCACAGAGAAATCAGTACCTATACGCCATTTGATTTCTTTTCTTTTGATTTTCCTTTGATATTACGGTCAAATTTAGCTGGTGATCGAGCAGAATCGTTAGTATACTGAACAAAATGCTTAGCGATATTTCGTCTGCCGTTACGTTTAAATTCCGCCGAGGTCGACTTTGCCTTTCATCCTTTCGGGGTCGATTAAATAAGTACCAGTTACGCACTGGGGTAGTTATAATCGACTTAATCCCTTTGTCTGTCCTTGTTTGTCCTCTCTGTGTTTAGCCCCTTGTGGGTAATAAAGAAATAGGTATTTCGTCTGCGATTATGTTCTGAGTTGAAATTCCACCGAGGTAGACTTTGCCTTTCATCCTTTCGGGTTCGATTAAATAAGTACCAGTTACGCACTGGAGTCGATATAATCGACTTAATCCGTTTGTCTGTCTTTGTTTGTCCCCTCTGAGTTTAGCCCCTTCTGGGTAGTAAAGAAATAGGTATTTCGTCCGTCTTTATGTTCTGGTTCAAAAGCCAACGGGGTCGACTTTGCCTTTCATCCTTTCGGAGTCGATAAAATAAATTCCAGTTGAGTACTGGGGTCGATTTAATCAGTTTAGCCCCTTCCTCGACAGTGATGGCCTTTTTACCAAAATTTGAAACCGACATTATATTCAAATTTCGCCGTCTAGCTGGCAGAATCGTTAACACGCAGGGCAAAATTCTTAAGGGAATTTTGTCCATTTACGTATAAATGCCATCGGGGTCGACTTTACCTTTCAGCTTTTAGGATTCGATAAAGATCGTACCGGTTGAATTCTGGCGTCGATTTCATCGATTTAGACCCAGCTCCGAGATTGCTGGTATTGTCCCAAAATTTGAGACCGATATTACTTCCTAATTTCCTAATCTATCCAACTCATTTTCAACTAAAGCGCAAGAGGCATAATGTACTCGGCGTTTCGGCTTTAAAACAGCTCTGGTATTGGGTTTAAGATACAAAGATGAAGTAGATTTTGTGCATTATCCTAAGTCAACTTCAAAAATTTATTCAAATTCTCGCTCACTTGTACTCTTTTACTCTTTTACTTGTTTCAGTCATTTGACTGTGGCCATGCTGGAGCACCGCTTTTAGTCGAGCAGATCGAACCCAGGACTTATTCTTTGTAATCCTAGTTCTTATTGTACAGGTATTTTTTGCCGAAGCGCTAAGTTACGGGGACATAAACACACCAGCATCTGTTGTCAAGCGGTGTTGGGGGGACAATCACAGACACAGAAACATATACACACACATACACACATACACACACACACACACACACACACACCACACACACACCACACACACACACACATATATATATATATATATATATATATATATATATATATATATATATATATATATAAATATATATATACATATATATATACACATACATATACATACGACGGCTGCAAACCCAATGGCAACAACCAGCATACGCCACTGAACACTACCCATATTTATGTCGATAATTCTGACATTTGGAACATATTTTATTCTTTTAAGGACAATAATCTGCGTAGTGCCACTCAATACAGTCCACCCATACTGTTGGAGGGCATCGCTGAGATCTCGTAGATACACAATCGGATTTAGAATTCTGTGAATCCCAGATTTGTGCCTTTGCGGTAACTATTTCATTTCATGGGAAAACTTGTATCATTTGAGTATCATACTTAATATTAACTAGTCGGTGACACTTATTCATTAGTTGTAGTAAGGTATTGTCATCCGATGTGTCCAATATATAGGCCATGAATTCGTATATTATCATAGGTTACTGAGGCCAGGTCAGATGAAAAAATTTGATTCTTAAATCACCCATCAGCCATTTTCCCTCCTTTAAAGTTTTCAATTCTTTGTTTATACGCCTAGCATTCGTAATAGCATTTTCTCCGGGACGTTTTTTTCTAATTTCAAATATTTATATCTGTTGGTAAACAGTAAAGATGTTTCTTCAAACACGTTTATAAGTTGGTCAACCGTAGTTTAAATTCAAATTCTTTGAATTCTTTGAATTCAATAATACCTAATTTTCACAATGTTAGTCTTACCTTACTTAAAATCATTTAGTTCTAACATTTCAGAATGACAAAGAACCTGATAACGGTTATGCGATGATGTAAAAGTTCGTTCTGTTCGTTGTATTCAAAGATAGGAAGCTTGTCAAAATTTTTGAAGTGATGTTGCTTTGATTGTTGATCGATATAGTAGGATGCGACTGTTTAAGCTTGCAAGCTAAAGCTGTTAAAATATCCATTTGCTGCTTAACACTTTGTTTTTGCATTTCTACGGATTTTTGTTGCATGCACAACAAGTTAATGACATCTGCAGTACCATCCATTTTTATCCTCGTCGCCAAATAGTGTTATAGCGTAGGAACGAACAATGATATTCAGCTCAGATAATGATTATATAAATGAACGAAAAAATACTGCAATAATCCCAAAACAAAATGGAAAATGGTAAAAATGTTATTTCAATTGTACACGATGTAAATGAATAAAAATGTACTAAAAGCAAGCGTCGCGCGATGAAAATTAATAAATCTAGAAAATGAGTCTATGTATAAAAATATGTCGCCTGATAAAGTCAATGAAATATCACACGATTGGATGAACAAGCCTAAGCTAAAAGATAAACGATGTGGGAGTAGGAAAACGTCATGTGATAGAATCGTGTCACATGATTGGCTGGATAAAATAAACAATTTATAAAAGGTGCTTTATGACAAGATAAGTCGGGTTGTCTCGAAAATAACGAATATAGGCGCAGGAGTGGCTGTGTGGTAAGTAGCTTGCTTACCAACCACATGATTCCTGGTTCAGTCCCACTGCATGGCACCTTGGGCAAGTATCTTCTGCTAAAGCCCCCAGCCGACCAATGCCATGTGAGTGGAATTAGTGGACGGAAACTGAAAGAAGCCTGTCGTATATATGTATATATATATGTATGTGTGTATTTGTTTGTGTGTCTCTGTTTGTCCCCCTAGCATTGCTTGACAACCGATGCTGGTGTGTTTACGTCCCCGTCACTTAGCGGTTCGGCAAAAGAGACCGATAGAATAAGTACTGGGCTTACAAAGAATAAGTCCCGGGGTTGATTTGCTCGACTAAAGGCGGTGCTCCAGCATGGCCGCAGTCAAATGACTGAAACAAGTAAAAGAGTAAAAGAGTATAATAATGATTTCAAATTTTGGCGCAAGGTTAGAAACTTCGGGGCAGGGATTGAGTCGATTACATAGACCCTAACGCTCAACTGGTAGTTATTTTATCGACCATAAATGGATAACAGGTGGAATTTGAAGTCAGAACGTCAAGACGGACGAAATGCAGTCAAGCATTTTGTGAGGTGTGTAAACGATTCCGCCCGCACGCAGCCATAAACCATTCCATGACTAAATGGTTGACAGTGCTACAGCTTTAAATAAAATAGGGTCTCATAAAAACCAAAGCCATCCCTATTGGAAGAGTAATATTCCAGAGAGACACGCTCCGTCCACTCCTTTTCTGCTTGGCATTGACACCTTTATCTGACATGCTAAACAGAACTGGATGTGGATACATGGAATGGAAGCAGTCCGTCGGTTACGACGACGAGGGTTCCGGTTGATCCGAATCAACGGAACAGCCTGCTCGTGAAATTAACGTGTAAGTGGCTGAGCACTCCACAGACACGTGTACCCTTAACGTAGTTCTCGGGGATATTCAGCGTGGCACAGATTGACAAGGCCGGCCCTTTGAAATACAGGTACAACAGAAACAGGAAGTAAGAGTGAGAGAAAGTTGTGGTGAAAGAGTACAGCAGGGATCACCACCATCCCCTGTCGGAGCCTCGTGGAGCTTTAGGTGTTTTCGCTCAATAAACGGTCACAACGCCTGGTCTGGGAATCGAAACCGCGAGTCCGCTGCCCTAACCACTGGGCCATTGCGCCTCCACATGTGGATACAACTGTTACGGCAAAACAATCAACCACTACTTATATATTGATGATCTAAAACTGTACGCTACAAATGTTAAACACCTGGAAAGTGAATAAAACTAAAGCCAGACATACAAAGAGAATAAAACTAAAGCCAGACATACAAATACTTAGGAATCAATGAACTAGATATGATATAACACACACAAATGAAAAAGAAAACAAAAAGAAGGGGACAGATAGTCAACAGCGAAGGCATCCAGTTACCAGCTGGCCAGACATTAAAATCACTGAAAGGAGGAAAGAATTATATTTATCTAGGAGTATTAGAATTTGACATACTACTAACCGCAGAAAGCTAAATAGTCCGAATCTAGTGAAGGTCGTAAATACTTGGGCAGTATCATTACTTAGATAATCAGCTACTTTTGTAGATTGTACAAAAGCTGAATTAGCAAAGCTAGACAGAAGAACTAGGAAGGAATCCCAGATGAATGGAGGATTCCACCGAAGGGCAGGAGTAGCAAGATTATACCTACCTATAAAGGAAGGTGGAAGAGAATTAATATTAGTGTGAGACTGCGTGGAATTAGTCAGAAAAGAATTAGCCTCATATGTAGAAAATAGTAAAGAAATTTTATTAAAAGCTTCTAGAATCAAAGCAAAACATAAGGAACCCCCCCCCCCAAAAAAAACTAAAACAGAACAGAAATTATCTGGCTTGCAGGAGAAGGCGCTACATTGTAGATCCCCTAAAATAGTTTCAGCAAATAGTAGTAGTGAGACATGACTATGGCTGTAGAAGGAAAAGCTGAAAAGGGAGACGCAAAGTTTGTTAGTTGCTGCACAAGATCAAGCATTAAGGACTAATTGGATAAAAGACAAAATAGACAAAAACCAAGTAGACTTTCAATGTAGATTATGCAATCAAAAGAAGAAAAGGTTACTCATATAGTAAGAGAATATAGCATGACAATCTAGGGAGAGTAATCAACTGGGAGTTATGTAGAAAGCTAGGATTTGAACATACTGATAAATGGTATGAACATAAAACTAGTTAAGTACTAGAAAGTAATAAATAGAAAATGTTGTAGGGCTTTGCATTAACACGAACAGAGTAATAGAAGCTACAAGACCTGATTTCATAGTAGTAGTAGTAGTAGTAGTAGTAGTAGTAGATAAAGAGAATAGAAAGTGCCAGATAATTGACTTCAGAGTTTCAAATAATGAAAAGACAGTAAAGCACCAGGATCTAGCTATTGAATCGCAGAGACTATGAAAGGTACGGGTAAACTGTATCCCAGTAGTTATAGGTGTATTGGGAACTATCCCCGAAGATCTGAACAGATGGACAGAGGAAATAGGCATAAACCCAGTTTATTATAGCTGCAGAAAACAGTATTTTTAGGGACAGCGTGGATACTTAGGAGGGTTCTTGGCATCTAAGGCTACTGGCAGCCCGATGTTAGGGTTCTTTTCTATTCCAACAGCCTAATCGGCTGAGTGTATGATAGTAATAATAATAATAATAATAATAATAATAATAATAATAATAATAATAATAATAATAACAATAATAATAATAATAATAATAATAATAATAATAATAATAACAATAATAATAGAGCATTATGGCTGTGAAAATAACATCCATTCATGAATTTATTTATTTATTAATTTTTTTGAATACATATTTTACCTGTGAATTTGCATGTGTAATCTGAGAGTGCGTACAATGAGCTTCTCTGCCCTAGTTGTACGGAAAACACAGGGCGAGAAATGGAACCGAAAATTATATGAGAATGATCCCTGGCTTACCATCCCTGCAAGAAGTGCAAAAGATTGTCTTAACTGGTACATCACACGTATTGAGAAGAGCATTGACGCTGTGAGAACTATTACTACCCATGTATTTTAATTTAACTTAAAAAAAAACGAACGAACTATTGAGTTTATTTTAATGGCCTACCAATGTATACTATGAGTTTCTTTGTCCTAGGAGTCGGGAAGACACTCGGCAAGAAATAGAAGCAAATTTGAAAGAAGAAAAAAAAAGTAATAATAATAATAATAATAATAATTTTCTTTACTCTCGGCAAGAGTCTTGAAATTTGTAGGGAGGGTACTCCAGTGATTAACTGGTCCTTATTTTATTGACCTCGAAAGGATAAAAGGCAAAGTCGAGGTCACTTCATCATGCAAACTATAATTTTGATCATCAGCTTTCTTTATTCTACTTTTACAGCTACTACGAGCACCACCTTCTTCAACAACACCACCACAAACACCACAAACACACTACAACGCCACTGCTATTACTACTACTAGAAGTAATATTACTACTAACACTACCACCACCAACACTGATACAAACACAAACACCACTACCACTACTACTACGCATTTTAAATGTTATTTTCAACATTATTATTATTATTATTATTATTATTATTATTGTCGTTATTGTTATTATTGTTGTTGTTATTATTATTATTATCGTCATTGTTATTGTTATTATTATTATTATTATTATTGTTCTTGTTGTCGTTGTTATTATTATTATTAACATTATTATTTTTTTGTTGTTATTGTTATTATTATTATTATTGTTGTTGTTGTTGTTCTTGTTGTTGTTCTTGTTGTTGTTATTATTATTATTATTATTATGAACATTATTATTATTTTTGTTGTTATTGTTTTTATTGTAATTATTATTATTATTAATATTATTATTATTATTATTATTATTATTGTTTTTTTTGTTATTATTATTAGTAGTAGTAGTAATAGTAGTGTTAGTATTAGTATTATTATTATTATTGTTGATGTTACTGTTGATGTGCTTCTTTCCTAGATATTCTTGTAGATGCTATGGCTGTTTTTAATGAAGTCAGGAGGTCTTCCGCTACGAAATAAAACTATAAAGACAAACCGGATTAATTAGGTGGAAGCCATTGTCATTCATGGTGTCGCTGATGCTGCTGAGACTACTGCTGCTACTGGTGATCATGCATATGAATGAGTGTGGCGTGGGTAGCAGTGTTGTTGGTGTTGTTCTACGATGTAGTGAAGATGGTGACGAGAGCGTTGGTAGTGACGATATTGAAGTTGACGACAAGGCTGGTGACGCTGATAAAAGTCGTCTTGGAATTCAATGGAGAGGCTGTTGACAATGCTGGCAAGGAATTTTGACAGCGATAGGGAAGAGAAAGTGGAGGACGACGATAAGGATGTTGGCGATATGGGATGATGATGATGATGATGATGATGATGATGATGATGATGATGATGATGATGATGATGATGATGATGATGGTGATGATAGTCTTGTTGATGATGATGATGATGATGGTGATGATGGTGATGATGATGATGATGGTGGTGATGATAGTGTTGTTGTTGATGATGATGGGTATGATGATTATGATGAAGATGATGTTGGTGATGATGATGATGGTGATGATGATCATGATGATGATCATGATAGTGTTGTTGATGACGATGATGATGATGGTGGTGGTGGTTGTGGTGATGATGATGGTGATGATAATGGTGATGATGATGATGATGATGATGGTGGTGATGATGATGATGAGGATAATGATGTGGATGATGATGATGAAAATTGTAGTGGTGATGATGAGTGTGATAATAATGACGATGATGACGACAGTGATGACGATGAGGATAATGATAATAATAATGATGATGATGGAGACGACGGCAATGACGATGATGATGATGATGATGATGAAGATTGTAGTAATGCTGTTGGAGTGATGATGATTATGATGATGATGACGATGATGATGATCATCATCATACTGACGATAGCTATTATGACGACGATGATGATGATGATTATAACGATGATGCTGATGTTGTTGACGAATGGTGATAATGAAGATGATAATGAGTAGGTGTGGGAGACGGAAGAGTTTGGAGGAGGCAGAAAGGAGGAGCTAGTGGAAGAGATGATAGCAGAAGATGATGTCGAAGAAGTTGATGAAACTCATTTTGGACGAGAAGGCAGAGGACCGGTGGAGAAGGAGGAGGAGTAGCAATAGGAGGAGGAAGAGGAGGTGGTAGTGACGGCGATGATGATAATGCTGATGGTGATGATGTCAACGATAACGTCGATGAATTAATCGTTAATTCTGCGAATGTTTTGTGTTATTCGATATCCTTTTTTTGTGTTTTTTTCATTTATATTGTTTATATATTTTCCTTTATATTGTTTTTTTTACCTTAATATAATAGCTTCACAATTGTTTTCTCTCGCCTTCCTGTTACAAATGTTGTTCAAAATTATAAACCAACAAATAAATTTAAAACAAACGGCGCGCAGGAGTGGCTGTGTGGTAAGTAGCTTGCTTACCAACCACATGGTTCCGGGTTCAGTCCCACTGCGTGGCACCTTGGTTAAGTGTCTACTACTATAGCCTCAGGCCGACCAAAGCCTTGTGAATGGATTTGGTAGACGGAAATTGGAAGAAGCCCAACGTATATATGTATATATATGTATGTGTGTATATGTATGTGTGTAGACATACATATATGTATGTGTGTAGATGGAAACTGAAAGAAGCCTGTTGTATATATGTATATATATATGTGTGTGTGTATATGTTTGTGTGTCTGTGTTTGACCCCCTAGCATTGCTTGACAACCGATGCTGGTGTTTTTGCGTCCCCGTCACTTAGCGGTTCGGCAAAAGAGACCGATAGAATAAGTACTGGGCTTACAAAGAATAAGTCCCGAGGTCGATTTGCTTGACTAAAGGCCGTGCTCCAGCATGGCCGCAGTCAAATGACTGAAACAAGTAAAAGAGTAAAGAGTAAACAGTATGTTTGTGTGTCTGCGTTTGCCCCCCCCCCCCCCAACAACATTGCTTGACAACCGATGCTGGTGTGTTTACGTCCTGTAACTTAGCGGTTCAGCAAAAGAGACTGATAGAATAAGTACTAGGCTTACAAAGAATAAGTCCTGGGGTCGATTTACTCGACTAGAAGGCGGTGTTCCAGCATGGCCGCAGTCAAATGACTGAAACAAGTAAAAGAGAGTAAAGCGAAAGAGTGGTTTTGTTTTGAATTTTGTTTTATAAACAAAAATGGTGATCTTGATTTCATTGTTGATATTTCGTATCACGTGCTTCTCCGACACATGCGCAGTCTCATACTCTCAGACACATACCTATGCAGATAAATATATAATAGTGTTATGAAGGAGAGTATAAGATATGGTTCTGTTAACTATGATTTGCCATGGTAAATTTGTAAAACTGTTTAGTTTTCTGTGTAATAATTATGTAATTGTGGTAATAATTATCGGTATCATTACTATTCACAGTTATTTCCATATTCTTGCCCACCAGTTGAAAACGAGACTTTGGGAATAATATTTAAATATGGCTCCTGATGAACAATGTTCACGACTAGAACAACTAACGATAGATACGGTAAAACCTATTTACGGTAAAACTTATCTATGGCCTATTATGTCCAGTCTTGTGCATTCAAAAATCTCGCCAGTTCAAATAATCAGAATTACTACAGTAATATTGTTTAGATTTCTGTGTAATCATTCTATAACTTTGCCTCATGTTGGAGAATCTGAGAAAATTTCAGAATTACGTTACGTGATAAATGATTGTCTCATATCGTCAGGGGATGTATTGGCTGTGTGGATTACCTAGCGGCCAAGAAGATGATTGGCGAAGAAGGAAATTCGTAGCTGTTTTGAAGGCACGTGACCTGGTCGAAGCCCTGTGCATGAGTATAGAAGGAAGACTTGTCCCTTTGTGTGGAAAGTTAATAGGTAAAGAGAAAAGTTGTGGATGTTATGAAGTCACACGACTACCTCGAATATCTTAGATTAGAGTATTTTTCTGGCAATTTATCTTATCGATAAATTCAACAGGATCAAAGCAGGAAGGGGAAATTCGGCGCGACGGTGTGATTAAGGTCCAAAATCTTGAAACGAGTATCCAATGTTGAGTTTTTATTTTTCGTATTCGCCACAAGTCCTTAGTGTGCTTATTGGTTACGTTTTGTTGTTTGTAATGCTGCTGATAATAATGATGAGGGGAGGGTGGAAATAAAGGGTGGGATGGGAATGAGGAGCGGGTGGAAATGCAGGGGATGGGGAATTGAAAAAGGTAGACAGGAAAGGACAAGTAAAGAAGGTGGAAGTGAAGGGGTAGGAAGAGGTAACAATTTGAAGTGTTAGGGAAAGCTGATGATGATGATGGTAATGACGATCATGACGGTGGTTGTCGTGGCTCGTTGATAATGACGACGACGACGACGATGATGTTGATGATGATGGTGATGATGATGATGATGATGATGATGACGATGATGATGGTTATGATGATGATGACGATGGCGATAACGATGATGATGATGGTGATGATCATAATGATGATGATGAGGTTAACGATGATGATGGTTATGATGATGAGGATGAGGATGATGATTATGACGATGATGATGGTGATGATGAGGGAGATGATGATGTCGACAGTGTTATCATTGTCGTGATAACAACGACGACAATGATGACAATGATGAAGATGATGATGATGATGACGACGACGACGGCGACGACGACGACGACGATGATGATGATAAAGAATCTATCATTGCTGACGGACTACTTCCTGTCGGTTACCGTTTAAGGAGTCTCAAATTATGAAGAAAAAAAAACAGCAGTAGCACCTCAGGGACAACCACCACCACCACCAACAACAACAACAACAACAACAACAGCAGCAACAAGAACAACAACAACAATTGTTAATTATGATAACAATAAATATGGCGTTTTTTTCAGTTATTAATCTGTTTTTTGTTTTTTATTGACATCCATGGTGGCACGTTTGCTAGGTTCCGCCATTCCATGTTTTTGTTGATGTTGGTTTTGTTATTGCTGGTGGTGTGTTTAAATTGGTGTCCCTTGTGTTGTTGTGGATGTTGTTGTTGTTGTTGTTGTTATGGGTAGAGGTAGCCGTAATGGTGGTGTTTTTTTTTTTGTTGCAGCTGTTGGCATCTT
Organism: Octopus sinensis; assembly: GCF_006345805.1. NCBI lineage: Eukaryota > Metazoa > Mollusca > Cephalopoda > Octopoda > Octopodidae > Octopus > Octopus sinensis. The sequence continues at coordinate 36,080 of NW_021835802.1, forward strand.
TAAATTATTCTCTTACCATTGTGGCTGTTGTTGTTATTGTTGCTGTGGCCGTTGTTAGTGTCTTCAATTTCCTCTTCTAGTTGTTTTAGTGGGTGTTGTTTGCGTTTTTCTTCTCTCTTCTCGTTCTTCCTCTGCTTCTTCTCATTCTTTATCTTTTCCTTCCTCTTCTTCTCTTTCCTCTTCTTTTCTTCTTCTGTCTTCTTCGTCGGTGTCGTCTTCTTCTTCTTCTTCTTCTTCTTCTTCTTCTTCTTCTTCTCTTCTTCTTCTTCTGCTCCCCTTCCTTCTTTTCCGTGTTTTCCTCTTTCTTCTACTCCACATTCTTTTTCATCCTTTTTTCTTCTTCTCCTCCTCTTTCTTTTCTTTTCTTCTTCTTCTTCTTCTTCTTCTCTTCTCATCCTTCTTCACCTCCCTCTTCTTCACTTCCTTCTTCTCCCTCTCCTTCTCCTCTTCCTCCGCCTAAACCTTCTTCTTCTCCTTCTTCTCCTCCTCCTCCACCTCCTGCTCCCCCCTGCCTTTCCGTCTTTTCCGCTTTCTTCTCCTCCTAATTCTTTTTTCTGTTTTAGTTCTTTTTCTTCTGCTTCTTCTCCTCTTTCTCTTCTCTTCTTTCTTCTCCTCCTTCATCTTCTTACCCTTCTCCTCCTTTCCCTCCTTCATCATCACCTATACCTCCTTACTGCCACAACCATTCCTGTTTGCAATGTTATTGCCGTTTAATATGAAACATCATAAATAAAACCAAGAGGTATTTTCCTCTGACTGTTCCTGGTCCCTCCAAACTGCCATTTTTATTACTACTGCTCTTCTTATTATTGCTGTTTTTGCTACTTACTTTTGTTCTATCCTCCCACTCGTCCCACTGGTATTTTGTTGCTCTCTCTCATCTTCTTCCTGTGGTTGCTGTCCTTATTTTATTGCCGCTGTTGATGACCACGTGGTGGTGGATGTTGTCTCTATTGTTTTTGTTTTTTATCATTGTTATAGCTGCAGCTACTGTTGCTTTCTTCTTCTTCTTCTTCTTCTTCTTCTTCTTCTTCCCCTCCCCCTCCTCCTCCTTCTTCTTCTTCTTCTCTCTCTACTTCTTCTTCTTCTTCTTCTTCTCCTCCTCCTTCTTCTTCTTTTTCGTCTTCTTCCTCTCCTTCTCATTCTTCTTCCCCTCCTCCTCCTCTTCTTCTTCTTCTTTTTCTTCTCCTTTTTTCCCTTTTCTTCTTCTTCTTCTTCTTCTTCTCTTCTTCTTCTTCTCGGCAATAAGAGCTTGCGGATATTCCGCTACAAAACATTCAATAAAATTCAAGCTGTAACTTTCATAAATCAGGGTATAATTTTTGAAGTCTCTTTCTGAACCAAGTCAACGACGGTTATCTCTGCAGGCAGTGGTTCTCATAGCTTCTGATCTTAACTGTTTGGAAGTGTTATCATGTACGTTGTTTTGTCTTGGTATAAAAAGATGGGCTACAGCAAATATTCTGCTCAATACCACAGATTTGCATGTCAGTTGTTTGACCTTAACCAACTGAGCATATATCTTAGTGGCTGCCGATATGTGCATCTCTGATCTCGAGCAGAAGTAGTGGGGGAGCATCATAGCCATGTGTTGAGAGGGATTCTTTAGGGTTTGAATAATTCACCTCTGGAAACATGGGTGGTTCTTTCAACATCCTTAAAAACCCTTATTCAGGGACCTTTTGAGCGGGATGGGCTACTCAACCTGAAGAAAATTCTAACTGGGCCCACCTGCAAGGTCATGCGCTGTTTATCTTGATATGAGATCACCATATCACGCACATATGGTTGTGATGCATGTGCCTGGTGTACCTTATCAGACGGGTAGTCATGATGGGTATATTGGGCTTCTTATATTTTACCCCAGTGTCACTTTGATGGCAAGCACTGCTCTCTCACTCAATAATAATAATAATAATAATAAAATAATAATTAATAATAATAATATAATAATAATAATAATAATAATAATAATAATAATAATTAATATTAATAATAATAATAATAATAATAATAATAATAATAATAATATACTAGGCGCAGCAGTGGCTGTGTGGTAAGTAGCTTGCTAACCGACCACATGGTTTCGGGTTCAGTTCCACTGCGTGGCATCTTAGGCAGGTGTCTTCTGCTATAGCCCCGGGCCGACCATTGCCTTCTGAGTGGATTTGGTAGACGGAAACTGAAAGAAGCCTGTCGTATATATGTGTATGTGTTTGTGTGTTTGTCCCCCTAGCATTGCTTGACAACCGATGCTGGTGTGTTTATGTCCCCGTCACTTAGCGGTTCAGCAAAAGAAACCGATAGAATAAGTGCTAGGCTTACAAAGAATAAGTCCTGGGGTCGATTTGCTCGACTAAAGGCGGTGCTCCAGCATGGCCGCAGTCAAATGACTGAAACAAGGAAAAGAGAGTAAAGAGTAAATATAATACTAAGTATTATTATTATTATTATTATTATTATTATTATTATTATTATTATAATTAAATATTGTTGTGTTGTTGTTCTTGTTGTTCTTGTGCTATTGCTATTGGTTTCTCTAACTTACTATTTCTCCATTACATTCTGTTGTTGAACTTGATGTTATTTCTATCAATGTCCTTAACTTGTGGTTTATTTAGCTATAGTCATATGGATGTTGTTGTTGTTGCTGTTGTTGCTATTGTTGTTGTTGTTGCTGTTGTTGTTGTTGTTATATTGCAGTTGTTACTGCCCTTCATTTCCTTCTTGCACTTAATAATTACATTTATACTGTCTCTATTACACTCTTCTTCTTCTTCTTCTTCTTCTTCTTCTTCTTCTTCTTCTTCTTCTTCTTCTCCGTCTTCCTCTTCGTCTTCTCCGTCTTCTTCTTCTTCACCTTCTTTTACTTCTTTTTCTTCTTCTACATCTTTTAATTACTATGATTATCATTATTATTACTGTTATTGTTGTTGTTTTTGTAGTAGTTATTATTATTATCATTACCATCATCATCGTCATCATCCTCGTCGCCGTTGTCATCAATATTAGTCGTATTAATTTTTGAAGTTGTGAGTAATAATATTACTATTATTATTATTATTATTATATTATTATTATTATTATTATTATTATTATTATTATTATTATTATTATTACTATTATTATTATTATTTATTATTATTATCATTATCATTATTATTATTTTTATCGTCATTGTCATTATTATTATTATTATTATTATCATTATTATTATTATTATTATTAATGCCATTATTATTATCATTATTATTACTATTATTATTATTATCATTATCATTATTATTATTTTTATCGTCATTGTCATTATTATTATTATTATTATTATTATTATTATTATCATTATTATTATTATTATTATTGCCATTATTATTATCATTATTATTACTATTATTATTATTATCATTATTATTATTATAGTAGTAGTAGTAGTAGTAGTAGTAGTAGTGGTGGTGGTGGTGGTATTTTACCTTTATTACGAATATTAATATTGACGCCGTTATTTTATTGTTGTTCTGCTTAATATTATTGTTGTTGTTGTCCATATTGTCGCTAGAGATCT
>NW_021835803.1:2500-15000 GCF_006345805.1 Octopus sinensis
GATACAACTCACCCAACAAGAACTCACTACTTGAACAAAACTGGATACAACTCACCCAACAAGAACTCACTACTTGAACAAAACTTGACTTAAACAAAACTTGACTTAAACAGGATTCGAATAATCCTATCAGGTGGTGCGATTAAGTTAGACATGGCCTGGACCAATCTTTGGTCGAAACATATCTAAGTTTATCTAAGTTTATATATATATATTATATAAACATATATAAATAGGGTAAAATTAACCAATTAATTCATTAATAATGAATAATTTTACCATGTAGTCAGTACGTTAAAAAACCATTTTAGGTTAATTATACAAAATAGTCTATAATTGTATACATAATTATAATCAGGAGTTAGCTAAATGCCTTGCCACGCTAATGTCTTTTCAACTACCATCAACATATCCGAGGCAATAACACACCTTTTTATGTACGTGAAAAGAAAAATGATGAAGCCACACGACAGCGGTTAACCACAGATGCGCTTCAAATTTGAAGTAAAATATATTTACCTATTATTCTCCTCAGTGTGGTACCCCGAGTTATAAATTTGCGAGTTTTAGGATTAAATATGTACCCGATCAAGCGTCATCGCATAACTAATATTTAACCGCACTCCCAAAAATATACAGATACATATCTATCCTTTATACCCACATGTGTGCGACGACCTATCCCGCAGAAAACTTCAGTTTCGACCATGGAGTAAATTATGTGGATTCATCGTGTTATTTTCTCGGGGATTTTTACGGTAGATGAAAAGACATTAGCGTCTATTTCTAATTCAGTACGTGGCGAGGCACTTAGCCGACCCCTGATTATAATTATGTACATAATTATAGAATATTTTGTATAAAGATCTTTCCGTTTCGACGTATTTTGTTTTGGCATGAATGAGTGCTGGACTAGCTGAGGTAAAGTAATTGTGATCTGATACTGCTATGTGTCTTGAGTTCGATTTTTGTAGTGGGTGGATAGCGCGAGGTCCAAGTCTTGGGTGGATTTTAAAATTGATGCAAACATCATTTGTACAATATATATGATATATATATGTATATAGAATATAGATACACTGGGTATGCAAATATATATATATTATATGTATATATATACTATAACTATATAATTATAATATATATATTATATATATATATATATATATATTATATATATATATATATATATATATATATATGCACTCATGTATGCACTTCTACTTTGATAGGTTTCGGCCGGTATTGGCCCAAGCCATGTCTAACTGAATAGCACCACTGGCGAATAGATATATATATTAATAAATATACAAACCTCTAATTCAAGTAATAGCTAATAGATAGGCAGACAGTCAGACAGATAGATAGATAGACTGATTGATTGAGTGGAGCGAGTGAGTGAGTGAGTGAGTGAGTGATAGAAAGTCATATAATTATCAAATATTGACCAAATCGGAACGTAAAATGTCCAAAGATCAATCTGATATCGTCCGCAAGGTAAATAGGGCTGTCATAAATTTCCTGAATAAAAATAATAATATAATAATAATAATACATAATAATAATAATAATAAAATAATAATAATAATAATAATAATAATAAACTCCGCAAATATAACATCACAGCGAATATAACTCCCAAAATTAACATAACATGAGAAAACTCCGCAAATTATAAACATCACAGAGAAACCTGCCGCAAAGACTATACAACATCACCAGAGAAACTCCGCAAATATAACATCACAGAGAAACTCTGCAAATATAACATCACAGAGAAACTCCGCAAATATAACATCACAGAGAAAGATTTGCCTGAAATAAAAGAAAAACTGAAGCAAGATATCCTTGCCAAAGCACAAAGATCCGCCGGTACAAGAAACGCCAACGCTTCTTTGAAGAAAACAAAAAGTTCAACTCTAACCCCAAAACTTTCTACCAAGAACTGGGAAAAAATAAAATAGAAGTCACTGCAGCACCAACGGCAGAAGAATTGGAAGAATTCTGGGGAGAAATATGGTCGGCGAACGAACCACCCAAAAAAATGAGTATCAGAATAACAAACTCGGCATCTGAACAACTTTGGACCCCCATAACAACTGAAGAGGTCACCCAGGCACTGCAAAGACTAAGCAACTGGAAGGCACCTGGGCATGACAAGATCCCCAACTTCTGGTTGAAATATCTAACAGGAATGCACAAAAAAGCTGGCTGAAAACTTTAACAAAGTACTAGCAGAGCCAGAGGACAATGCCTGAATGGCTCACGAAGGGGAAAACCATCTTAATTCCCAAATCAAATGAAACAGAAAAACCAGAAAACTACAGACCAATAACCTGCCTCCCTACTACGTTCAAGGCATTTACTGCAGTGATATCACAAAGGCTGAACAAGCAGCTGGACGAAAACAAACTGTTCCCAGAAGAGCAGAAAGGATGCCGCAAAGGCTCATATGGCTGTAAAGATCAACTAATGATTAAAGGCCGTACTGAAGACAGCCACAGAAAGAAGAAAGGCCTCAGTATGGCCTGGATTGACTACAAAAAGGCGTTTGATAGCCCCCCACACATGGATCCTCGAAACACTAGCCATTAACAAAGTAGCACCACAATCATAAAATTCATAGAGCACTCTATGAATAAATGGCACAGTCCTACACCTCCAAACAAAAGAGGGACTCATGAAACCAAAGACATCCCCATTAGAAGAGGAATATTCCAGGGAGACACGCTCTCTCCCACTCCTTTTCTGCTTGGCACTGTCACCTCTATCTGATATGCTAAATAGAACGGATGCGGATATAAATGTTACGGCGGCAAAACGATCAGCCACCTTTTATATATGGATGACCTAAAACTATACGCTGCAAATGACAAACAGCTGGAACACTATTAAGGACAGTTCATGGATTACCAAAAATAGATATGAAATTTGGATTAGAAAAATGCGCCAAAGTAACCCTGAAAAGAGGAAAACTAGTTAAGAGTAACAACATCACACTAGATAAAACACCAATGAAAATAAAAGAATTAGACCAAAGCCAAACTTACAAATACTTAGGAATCCATGAACTAGATAAGACAGAACACACCACAAATGAAAGAGAAAATAAAAAAAAGAATATTATAGACGAGTTAGATCAATACTAAACCAGAGCGCAATGCTAAAAACGAGATAATAGGTATCAACACTTTAGCTGTCCCAGTTATAAGTTACAGCTACAATATCCTTAACTGGACACAAATGAACTGACCAAATAGGTAGGAAAACAAGAAAAATAATGACAGGATCTAGGATGCATCACCCAAAATCTGACATAGAAAGACTATATATACAACGTATAGAAGGTGGTAGAGGCCTTATACAGCTGGAAAACTACTATAAAAATAACCACCATAGGACTGCAAAAATATCTACTTCAGAAGGAAGGAAAACTGATCCAGATAGCGGCAAAACACGAGCAAAACAAAAAACTGTTCTCAGTATTTAAGGAAGCTGACAAATACAAACAAGAAATCATACCACCTAATAAACATGAGAAGAAGAAGATGAAGAAACAACAAAAGCTATAAAACAAATGAAATCCAACTAAAAAGAACAGCAACGAACCATGATAAAACGATGGCAAGAAAAGCCCCTTCATGGTAAATACTGGACTAAACTAACGCAAAAGAAATAGACAAAGAAAAATTCCAGCAATGGTTGAAAGCTCAGGACTCAAAGCAGAAACAGAGGGATTTTTATTGCAGCACAAGACCAAAGCCTCCCCACCAGAAATTACCAAAAACATGTAATGAAAAGAAATATTACAAGTAACTGCAGAATATGTGGAGATGGACAGAAACAATAACTCATATTATCTCTAGCTGCCCAGTCTTGGCTAAGGAAGGAATATTCACAGACATGACAGAGTTGGAACCTACATACATTGGAAGCTATGCCAACATTATGGAATAACAACAGAAAAAAGATGGTATAGGCACACACCAGAAAAGGTCGCAGAAAACGAGAAAGCAACCATACTCTGGGATATGCCAATACACACAGATAGAGAAATTAAGGCCAACAGACCAGATATAGTGTCAGAGATCAATGAAGAAAAAAAATGCTTTCTAATTTATGTATCAATACCGGCTGATGACAACGTGTCTCTAAAAGAAATGGAGAAACTCTCAAAATACAAAGACCTGGAAATAGAGGTAACTAGAATGTGGAATCTGAAAACAGAAACAATTCCTATCATAGTAGGTGCATTAGGCATGATAAAAAAATATTCAGACAAATACATAACAAAAACACCAGGACTTACAAACACATATAACATACAGAAAATTGCACTACTAGGCACTGCACACATCCTACGCAGAACACTTTCCATACAATAACCATCAGAGCATCACAACAAATCACAGCACATACCCAAGGCACACAGAGCTGTGCTCGGTAGTGAAGTGAAAGCACGCTATAAAAATAAAACTACTGAATAATAATAATAATAATAATAATAATAATAATAAGAAGAAGAAGAAGAAGAAGAAGAAGAAGAAGAAGAAGAAGAAGAAGAAGAAGAAGAAGAAGAAGAAGAAGAAGAAGAAGAAGAAGAAGAATACTTTCTATGTAGTCTCAAATTTTAAAACAAACATAATTTTCTTATGGTTTCTTAAACATTCTCTAGAACAACGTTATGTACAAAACCAAACATATGACACCTTAGGCATAACACCAACACGAACTTCCAACTTGTTGTCTCTTGAGGTCTCTGGGTGAGACTTGGAGCCAACCTGTATAAATGTAAAGCAAAAGTCAAACATAAAAATAATAATAATAATAATAATAATAATAATAATAATAATAATAATAATAATAATAATAAATACTTTTTACACTAAATAAAATGTGAGAAAGTGAGGTGAACAGGTCGTCACAATAACAACAATGGCAACAGTAACAAGAACAACCAAATAATGATGAAGATGAGGAGAAGGGAGAGTTTTATTGTCAAGAGCAGAAGAGAGTGTAGGTGAGAAAAGTACAGGTGAGCTTGGCCATTACAGAGAAGGAGAAAAAGCGTAAAACAAATCTTAGTATGACATGGACACAGCGATAGAATACTAAAAATCATTTAAGATACTAACTATGTGCAACATCCATGCTATGTCAAAATAGAAAAGAGCAAGAGAGAATGAATGCCAGCTCTATAGTTCTTATTATACCAGCTCTATAGTTCTTATTATACCAGCTCTATAGTTATTATACTAGCTCTATAGTTCTTATGCTTTCCATTCTTTTTCCTGGGTTTAACTCCACTAACAAACCGACTAAATGAGATCATTACTATTTGTAGATGCTACAGACAACCCTTAAGTCATCTCCTCTATATTAACAACTAGGAACTTTTCCCAACAGAATAATTTCGGGAAATTCTTCGTATATCCTGGCAAGACATTAAAATGAGTCTGATGTGAGATATAGGTACCAAAATTAACAAAGAAGGGGCAAACTTTTCAGTAAGCTGGGTACCTTCAAAAGGACGCGATCCATCTTGTTTACTTTTAAAGGGGGGGGAAAATAATGACCTTAATCCATTCCTGGGTCCCGCTACAATTACTTCTACGCAGCAATATAATACGTTCGTTATTACACTTCCAGAGAGATACAAAAGAAAATTCTCGAAGTCTTGTCAAAGACACAGTACAACGTAATTGAAAGTAGACGTACATACGACTTTTCAGTCAAAATGTAGACTTCTTTTCCACTCCGCCATTTTGATTGTTCTCTCTCTATCTATCTATCTATCTATCTATCTATCTATCTATCTATCTATCTATCTATCTTTCTTTCTTTCTTTCTTTCTTTCTTTCTCTCTCTATCCCTCTCTCCTTTATTTGTTTATTATATATTATTAATATATTTTTGATATGATGCGTGAGTGCTCATAGCAGCGTCAGAATAGGAATTATTAAAAATGACAGGAATGACAACGTTAGTAATACTAAGAGAAGTGGCAGTAGCAGCAAGCAGCAGCAGCAGCCACAAAAGCGAAAGTAGCTAAAGCTAAAGTGAAAAAATCTGCCATCATCTTAACACATTAACATCTTGAAAATCATTTTTTTATGGAAAAATATAATTTTGACATGCATTTCAAGATGGACAGCGACTAAAGATGATAAGATACAAGTAAGAAGAAAAACCACAGGCATAAGAGTGAATGAGTGAATGAGTGAATGAATGAAGGAGAAAGATTACGATATTGATGAGTAGAAAATTAGTGATACTGAGAGTGTGTGTCGAAATGATTGACAAAACATGTGTGAGGATGTATAAGAAAAATAGTTGAAAATGAATTAATGATGGAAGGTAGTGTGTGGTGTGTGTATGTATGTGTGTATGAGTGCAAGTAGGGTGTGCGTATGTCGTCTGCTTAATGGGGAAGGTGTGTATGTATACATGCGTATATTCATGTGTGTTTGCGGATGACAGGAAGAACAAGACGAAGAGAAAAAGAAATGAAAGGAAGAAGAAAAGAAAAATGAAAAAGAGAAAAAGAGCAGATTTCTGGAAACTCTGTATGATTCATTTTATAAGGGGAAAATGTTATATTATGTATCACACATGTATGTATGATGCATAATATCATGTGTGCATGAGTCTGTATATGCATGTGTAGCCTTTCCTCCAATGATTTCATTTCATGAACTATGGCTATATATATTATATTATATTATATTCTTGTTAGTATTATAACTTCTTTGCTTATGTAGAGAATCTGCAGTATCTTAAATATTTTTCCATATGTTCGTGTATTCATACCATGCTGAGGTTTGATTTTCATTTTATTTCGAAGTGTTGCCGATAGTAGCTTCTCAAAACATTTTATTTGGAGAATCCCAAAGTAAACAGTCTCCTCCTGACAATAAATGTTATTTTACTAAATGGCCTGTGCTGCCTTCCATATCCAACACATGCTCTCAGTACACAAGTATGCAAACCAATAAAACAACACATTTAAGTGTATATGTAGATATGAGCGCAAACGGCCAGCTATGTGTGTGTAAGGCCACGTGTACAGTGGAAGACCATAAGCTGGTATTTTTTTTATTGCATTCTATAGAAGTGTGAAAACGAGGGAAATAGTGACACACGTAATACAGAGTAAGGATTAGTGTGCGAAATTGAGAAAAACAGTGTGAAAAGAAAAGACTGTAGCATTTCTCGATCTTTCTCTCTCTTTATTGGATTTTTCGTCTCTTTGTAAGTTCCGTTATACCTTCCGTATGAGTTTCCTTATATTTATTTCTGTCTCACTTTCCTCGTTAATCTTTTCGCTTACACTCACATCCCTTGATATGCATATTATTTCATTTCCTTTTTGGGGCTAATACCTTTGGTTATGGCATGGATGGCGCGGTGTCATCGTATCCCATCTCCCAACGTAAAAGTGCAATAGAAGGGGAAAATGCTTATGAAACCGAGAGAAAAGACGCCAGTGATTCGATGTGTCTTTTGGACGAAATCTTAATCTGGTTTCAATTCCAAATAAGGACAATTTAATTAACAATCCAGTTATAAGGAATATATATCCTATATTCATTTGCTCTCGCTTGGATATGAATTTTACGGTTAGATTTGAGCGTCAAATGAATTGTCCTGTTATTTCTAAGTTCAATTCCTCCCCCTGTCAATTGTTCTTTTTACCTTTAATAAGTGCCACTAAAATATTGTGATGTTATTATGATCGACTGTACCCCGTCGCTCGCAAGTTGGTATCTTATGTGTACGCTACAAATCGCCATATAAATACGGTGTTACATCGTATCATTTTATGATTCATCCACAGGGCGGCGGGGATACACTGAGTGACTGCCTCACTTTATATCATGGTACAGCAAATATAATTGTTTTACATAGCAGCAAAAGCACCCCAAGAACTGATGCAATATTATAGTGGCTCCAGCTGGGAATCAAATCCACTGTGTACTTTTGACACAATGATTACATATAAGTTGTTCGCATACAATCGTGAGGTTGTGAGTTCGATTCTCGGACCGGGCTGCGTGTTGTGTTCTTGAGCGAGACACTTTATTTCACATTGCTCCAGTTAACGCAGTTGTAAAAATGAGTTGCGACATCACTGGTGCCAAGCTCTATCGGCCCCTTTGCCTTTCCCTTGGATAACATCAGTGGAGAGGGGACGACTGCTAGTCATCCATAACACATCTTTGCCCCGGACTTGTATCTCGGAAAGTAACTTTTTAGGTGCAATCCCATGGTCATTCATAACCGAAGGGGGTCTCCTCCATGCCTGTCGTAGCAACACAAAACACGCAAATGGAGTGAATAATGACCCACACCATTACATCGGCACAAAAATGCCTCCCGGTATTTTTTCTTCCTCTACATTCTGGGGTAAAATTCTGTTGAGAACATCTTTGCTTTCCTTCTTCCAGGATTTTAAAATAAGTTATTGCTAAACTATTAGGGCCAATTTAATTATATAATTTCTAACTTCTTCACTTCTCTGGAAAGAATTATAGCGTTTAGAGATCTAATACTTTAAAAACCGTTTCCATAGAGATAACTTTGATTCGATTTTAGTTTCAGATACACTAAATTTCTTTTAAACTATTTAGTATTAAATAGGCCCCTTACCGCTTTTTATTTCGATGATTGTCGCATCTTTGTCAAATAATGGAGAAACAACGAATGGAAGAATATATTTGATGTTAAAGCGCGGCAGTGGAGTTAAGAAGCCTGCTTCTCAACCACATGGATCTGGTTCAGTCCCACTGCGTAGCACCTTGGACAACTGTCTCCTACTATAGCCTTGGGCTGACCAAAGCCTTGAGAGTGAATGCGGTAGACGAAAACGCTATGTGCTGGTAGGCGGAGTGCGTATGTGCATTGTAATTTCCTTAGAAGCAATGCTCCGTACCAGAATTTACGACTCCATCCAAATACAACAAACGGCTCACAATCCTTCTCGGAGTGTCCACCTACACGGAATCAGGAGAGGCTAATTTGTGCTTGCATCAATGATGAAGTCAAACCAAATAATATTTTCAAACCATTCAAATACGTACGTTTCGGATCTTGCACAATATATAAAAGGAATTACATCTCTTTACTGAAAACCTGTTCGGTGAAGGTCTCGTGTAAAGGAATGTAAACTCAATACTTAAAACACTTTCAAAATATCATTACTTAGTTTTCCTCCATTATTACACGCATACACACGCACGCACGCACGTACACACACACACACACACACACACACAAATACATACATATATGCATACATACACGCACACACACATATATACATATATGTATATGTATATATATATATATATATATATATATATATATATATATATATATATGTATGTATTGGGTCGTCCGGAAAGTTCGTGCCGATTTCTAAAGGAAAAAGATCTATAAATACTTACCATTACATTTTTAATCAACCAAATATGAACCATTTTGTTGAAACAATGCGTCTCTATCTAGCTTTTAACTTGAAAATAGCTTCTTCCAAAACTTGAGGTGATTTCATGGCAAAAAATTCATCAAGGTATCTTTTTACGTCATCCAAGGATTTGAAATATTTACTATTAAGACTATTCTGAAGAGACCTGAATAAGTGGAGATCCGAAGGAGCAGTATCTGGTGAATATGGACGGTGGGGTAACACATCCCAGCCGAGCTGCAGCAATCTTTTCTGGTTCCCAAAGCATCAAGTGCCAAAAATGAACTTTCTTATCTTCCATTGTAAAGGGTTACAGAATTAACACAGGTCGTAGGAACATAAACCATCTTCCACGAAAGGATAGCTTAAACTGTGCTCTAAATGGAGGTGTAGTCAAATCCTATCTTATGGATCAACAATATTCTAAAATAAGTCGAAAGGTAAGCTACTATAAATCGGCACGAACTTTCGGACCACCCAATAGATATAGATATGTATACATATATATGTATGTGTGTGTGTGTGTGTGAGAGAGAGAGAGAGAGAGAGAGAGAGAGAGATAATTAATCCTGCCTCTAATGCTACCTTAGTATTAAACCGAAGTGATGTGTTACATTAGTACCGTTACATTTAATAAGCATTATTTTGTTATTCAAGAGTAATGAAGTATTTTTTTAATCAAGCACAATTTCAAAGCAGACCAACAACAGTTGGAAGCAGTGTAAAATCTAATGCAGGATATTTGGTCTATACGCAAACAGTCACATTTTATTAAATGCTGCTTAGCAGTAGAACTTCAAGAGAGCATCTCATGCCTTCTTTATCTCTTTACTGGGTGATGTTATCCTTTTCCCTGTTTTCAAGAGGACAGCGTAAGACCGGAATATCAGTTCCACGCTAAGGCAGCGAGCTGGCAGAAACGTTAGCACGCCGGGCGAAATGTGCAGCTGTAATTCGTCTGCCGCTACATTCTGAGTTCAAATTCCGCCGAGGTCGACTTTGCCTTTCATCCTTACGGGGTCGATTAAATAAGTACCAGTGAATCACTGGGGTCGATATAATCGACTTAATCCCCTTGTCTGTCCTTGTTTGTCCCCTCTATGTTTAGCCCCCTGCGGGCAATAAAGAAATAAATATATTACAAACGTTTTATATCGACATTTTCCAAGCAGACATGAGTTGGAGAATAAAGAACAAAGATGGGCTGCGAAACTGAAGACCATAGAAAGATCCATGCTAGGAATATCGTTGCGATAGCAAATCCGATACCAGGTAACGGAGTAGAATCAATTATGGGAGTTCGATAAGTTGGTCTGCGACGTACTTGTCCATAGGTTTACAGACAACTTGTAGACGCGAGAAGAAATCCAGTGGCATCCAAGAAATGGTAAGAAACTAATCGGACAACCCCAAAGACGATGCGGGGGATGACCACCTCTCTCCTTCTCCCCCCCCCCCCCCCGCATACACACAAAATTGCCCAGTTTGAAGAGAAGAGCACAACCAAAGGAAGAATGGAAGGTTGGTACCAGCGATTTGAAATGCATATGCCTATGGGTTATAAACAGACACACATGTGTGTATGTATCTATCTATGTATATATATAATTAATACACAAATATAAGCGAGAATCCACTATGTGGACGCGCTTACGCTAGAGATAGATCCGCAAAGGGACTCAACCACTAAGAATTGTTCTCAAGAAAAAAATCTAGCACACTAAGAACGTAAGCGAGCAGGACAAATGAAAAATAACAAAAATATTGATTAACCCCATACAATTGTTTCACTGTTAATAAATTATGCAATTTTACTTACATAATTATCCTCAGATCATCGGTGGGATACGTCATAAAATATAATTTGTCGAACTGCACGCTATATATTAACACGAGGTCAAAGACACGAGCAGTTCTGCCTATTATATTAACAGTTACCATTCAAATGCCCTCATATATATATATATATATATATATATATATATGCGCTAGGAGCTTCACCCTGTTCACTGTTCAGTCTGCTGTTATAAGCAGGGCATTGGTGAAATTGAGACTGGTAAAAGAACTTTTGGCCATTGTATTGTCACAATTGTCGTCACTAAGAACCAGTTAGCTGCGAGCCAAACCTAACCACGCAACCATCCCTGTTCATATAAGTTGATTTCAAATCACACTCGTATAATTCCACTATGCATCCGTCTGAGGCCAGTTATATAAATAATACTAGCAATGATAGTCTATGGTCTACGCTATCAGCTATGGCAGTTTGCATATATAATTAACTTGTGACTAAGAGAGAGAGAGAGAGGGGGGGGAGAAATCAATGAAATAGCAACACATCAACTAGTTTTAATAGAAGCTTTGGAAAATAGCCAACAGTCAACGGATATATCACGAGTGTCTAATCAACGTATACATCTTGTAGGCAACTTTAAATTCACACATGTTCTTTTCTCTTTAATCACTTCCGCTTGTCGGAATCTGTAACCTTTAACAGGATCTCATCCTTGTCTTCAAATCTTCCAACAAATTATTCTATCAAGAGCTGGAAAAGTTTTTTTTTGGTTATCGACTTAGATCGATATCTTATTTACTCCCAGTCTCCGTAGCTCTCCCCGCAAATGTTATTTATATAATTGCACGAAATGTTTTTAACAAGAAGAGAGAAAAAAACTGTAAAACCGTACGTGTGAAAGAAAATGACATTTTACTTGCAATATATATTACGCCTCCGGTATTAAGAGTTTTATGTAGAATAATTTATGCAAATGTATATTTATAGGCTTCTAAATATATAAATATATACATGTATATGTGTGTGTGTGTGTGTGTGTGTATGTGTGTGTGTGTGTGTATTGTTTCAGCGGTTTCAATTATTAGGCTGCATCCTTCATGGAATATTGTGTTCAACTCGCATTTCACTCAGGTGCTAAAGTTATCGATCTCTATAAATGTTGAACCTGTAAGATTAATGACATAATCGACAACATCGGTTCCGTTAGATTCGTATTAATAAACGATACTGACTACACAC
>NW_021835803.1:17500-38686 GCF_006345805.1 Octopus sinensis
CATGTTGTTCTTTTCCGCCCATTGGACAACAGCCAGTAGGTATGACTGAAGGTTTATCCGGTCATCCACGCCACTGATGACCTTCTGGAGCTTGGAATCATCAGCGAAGATTCTGATGTTACTGTGTTTGATGATGTCAGTAATGTCATTAGTGTAGATGATGAAGAGAAGTAGGCCCAACACAATGCCTTGTGGGACACCACTACTGACTTTGGCTGGGCTGGATTTGACTCCTTCGACTACAACATGTTGGGTTCTGTTTGACAGGAAGCACTTGATCCACTGCAGCAGCATTCCAGTGACACCAATATTGGACAGCTTTCTCAAAAGGATCTTATGATCAACCCTGTCAAAGGCCTTGCTGAAATCAAGGTATATAACATCAGCGTTGGATCCCTCTCACAAGGCTCTCAAAATGTCATCGAAATGATGCAGTAGCTGCGTCAGGCAATCCCTTCCATTACGGAATCCATGCTACTTGGAGTTCAGCATATAATGAATCTCAAGGAAGTGTGTCATTCGCGATCTCACCACTCTCTCAAGAATCTATACATATATTTACATAAGTATATGTATGTATACATATATGTATATATATGTATATATGTTTGTATGTATGTGTATGTATATATTTATGTATGTATGTATGTATGTATGTATGTATGTATGTATGTATGTATGTATGTATGTATGTATACGTATGCATGTATGTGTGTATGTATGCATTATGTATTTATATGTTTGTACTCCCACCACTCCTTCACACATCGCTTCGTGTCTTTGCGCCCCCGTAACTTAGCGGATATATATATATATATAACATTTCTGCTGTTTTACTTTCGCCGCTGACGCTTCTCAACTTGTTTGTATAGCTGCTCTCTAGCGAAGCCCCTGATATGTTCGATTAAGTGACCTCTAAGCTAAATTGACCGTCTGCATAGACGAAAAGAGTATACATACATATATTTATATATATATATATATGATATATATATATATATATATATATATATATACAATAGGCGAAACATGCATAAGATTCATAAAGACAGGTATACAAAAACATAATTATCTCATACAAAGCACTTAAATATAATTGTGTGCGTGTAGACGTGCGTATACAGATATATAGTGATATTCATATACTAACTAACTAAACTAACATATACATGTAAATACGTGCATTTGTATATGTTATATACATGCAGACACACACACAAACAAATATACATATATGTGTATATATATATGTGTGTATATATATATAATATATATGTGTGTGTGTGTATGTATGTAATATATATATAATATATATATATATATACCACATGTGTATGTATGTATAGTGAAATTACATTTTATTTCTCCTAAAGAAATCACAACGTAAGTGATATAAGAGAATGCTTCTATTTCTGAAAGTATATGAATGTATGTATGTTCGTTTGTGTTAATGTGTACTTACCTACATGTGTGTGTGTGTGTGTGTGTGTTTGTGTGTTTTTGAATGTATGAATGTGCTTGTTGGTGTGTGTGTGTGTATGTATAACAAATGTAGCTTTGTATGCATATACTTTCGTGTATAAGTGTGTGTGAGCGTTTGTGTGTAGACACTCACCTGGTTTTAACTAAAACGAATGCCTACCTACAGCAAATTCACTTCTTTCATTATTGTGATTTTTTCATTTATAATTTAATGGCAAGTTCTCATTTTCCAAGTATATATGAATGTATTTCACTTTTTATATTTATTGACATATGTATATATATATATCCATATCCATATTTGGGCGACATATGTATATTTTAAATCTGTGTTGTTTTCCTTTGAATTCGTTGTCAGTTTCATTTACATTTGTAGCAACTTATGTTTGTCAACCTCGACATCGCTACCGGAAATGAACTACGCGTCACCATCTGTTCTTTTTCTTGTAGACAGTGTAGAAGAAATTAAAGAAAAAGACGAAAATGTTATATCGGCCATTTTATGTGCATCTAAAACACGTACATATATATTTAGAAACTACGTTAGTAATGGTTTTAAATATATAACATTTTAACTAAGTGAGAACGAGGGTTCGTTAACGCGGTCGTTCCCCCCTGTTGGAATTCACTAAAAAATGCCCATTAAATCACAACTTACTCTAATGAAGTCTCGGATAGTTAAGACGTTTCCATGAAACAATGTAGAATGTTTGGATTTCTGCATTGTTGAATTCGATCAATCTCTAAATTTTGTTTCTTTTCCTTAAAATCAGTCGATAACGCATGAACCTTTCGCTTGTCTGAATTGGAGAAGATTTCTTCCAGAATCGTTCTGCTTTTTTAAATCTAATTCACGCTCTTCTTAGTTAATCAACCTACATTTAAGTCTTATAAGGAAATGTGTTTTGCTTCTTCAACGTGATATATCGTTGATGTTAGGTTAAGCAGTCTGTTCAATCTTCGATTTGTGAACCTGTGATTAATATCTCAGCTGAAATGGGATTCGCTTAAATGCCTATTGATTCTTTTCGAGTGTTTTTGATTGGTAGATGTCTCATTCAAGTAGAGCTTTTTCTTTTCTATTTTGTTTTTGTTTTTTTTTTGTTTTTTTTGCTGATGTTTGTCAGCAAAGTAAAGAGATTTCTTTGGAAGTGCACCTATATTTTCTTAATTATAACAAATCGATAAATTCCGCTTCAGATTCTTTGTAATGTAACGGACAACTGCGTATTGTGAAGTCGAATGATTTGGGGGTAGATGCGGTCAGCGTTGCTTTCCCTTTGTGCTATAAATTCCATCACATAGGTTTGATGATATTTATGAGAGTGAGTATTTCGTGTATGCCGTTTTATGGTGTTGGTATGCTCTTTATTTAGTATCTGAGCAGGTATGCTTACAATATCAGCTTTCTTTTCGGTTCGTAAATAGCATTTCTGTGTGATTCAAACTGTTAAAAAAACATTACATGTTAGAGTTTCGAGACGAAAGAAATAATACACGATAAAATAAACATCGTCAAAGATATGAAAATGGTTGAAATTTCAGAACAAATTGTTAACTTACAGAAATTGTTCACTGCTCCTCCAACTTCTATTTCGGCGATAGGGTGTTTTGCTAAATTAATTGCAATCAATTTGAGGGGAAACACCAGCTAAAATCATTGTAACTTAAAGAAATACCATCTATCTAACTAAAATAGTTTTTCGCATTAAGGAAAACTTCTATTTTATCTTTTCGTAAACTGTTCAAGTTCTCTATACAACTATGCTTATCTCCTTTTCATTATCCTTCCTTTTTAATGTCGAAATCTAAATCATTAAATAGGGAATAAAATTAATATAAGGACTGGAGTCTCTGTTCTCAGAAAATATCCGAAAACCTGAAGTATGTTTATATGTTTTATAAAGGCGATTTCTCGAGATAATGAGTTCCCGAAAAGTGAGAAACCCTAAATTATGTATGTGTGTGCGTGTATACATTCATACATATCACACACACACACAGCTATGTATATGTATATATATATAGATATATATATATATATATATATATATATATATCCACAAACATATATATATAAATATATACAGACATATATATATAATAGTCACATACATATACATATATATATATAGACATATATATATATATGTACATATATACATATATACATATATATATATATATATATATATAATATATATATATATATATTATTATATATATATATGTAATGTATATAGACATTTATATATAGATATATATATATGTACATATATACATATACATAAATTATATATAATATTTATATATATATATATATATATATATATATATATATATATATATATATATATAATATATATATTTTTGTATAGTTTATTTATTTGATAGACATTCTTAGTCTTCCCAGATAGGAATAAATACGTTGTTTCGGGCAATTATTGCTAAAGTCTTGAAATTTAATATTTTATTTTAATAAGAGAAAATAAGTCTTCTTCAATATGTAATAGGATCTTGGTTACGGGTGGGTTATTATTAGCTTTGAAGCCTTATTTGACAATATCAAAATGATTTTCGTTTTTCTTTTGCTTCTCGAGTTCATTTCTTGTCTCTACATTTTCGCATTGTGTAAATAAAGTGCTCAACAACCGAGTTGATATTCTTTCTTTGACAGAGATTCAAGAACAAAATTTTACATCGGGACTTAGGCGTAAATCTGTTTGTTTAATAAGAAACGACATACAGAGCTACAAATCCATTTCAATCCTTAAGAATCTTTCAAAGCAATTAATTTAGATTCGTGTGAGGAAGACTAGTTTCCAAAGAAATAAGAAAGTGAGAAAGAGAGAAAATCAGAAAGAAACAATAAATGGAAGAAGGACGAGATGAGCAGAGAATGAAGATAGGAAGCATCAAATTAAACATATTCAATTTTGAAATGTTAGCAATAATTTCTAAATGACAGGAAATATTACAATGATCAGTACCCGGAACTCAGAAGCTCAGGGTATATTTATACATTTTTGCCCGTGTTTTCGGGTGTATAAATACATATGTACACACATATTTTTACACCCCCATCCCACGCCCAAAAAAAAGACACTGCGACACAATGTCTTCGCTGCAAATGGTCCTACACTTTTCAATATTTTCCCAAAAGAAATTAAAGTAGAAAAATGCCCAACAACTTTCAAGTGGCACCTGGACAAATTCCTCTAGAAAATACCAGATAAACCACCTACACATGGATACATTACAACCAACAACAACTCTCTGCTCGAGTGGTCCATTGTGTCCGGAAATAACTAAAAGAATTTTCCAGGTTGTGCTATTGAGTTAGTAATCGCCTGGGTCGATAATGGCCGAAACCAATCTATGTTATCTAAGTCATATATATATATATATATATATGATTTGATTTGATCTAGTTTCAGCATATAAGCGGTGGCCATGCAGCAGCACCGCCATCTGGTGTTGCTACACAATATTACTTCATTAATTCTTTTTCAGAAATTGACGCGTGGTGCATCTGCACTTCATGCACTTCATGCTGTGAAGTTGTTTCATCTGGAACAGTCGAGAGTAAGAGGTCTAATTTCGCTTTGAAGACCCTTACATCCACCCCGTGCAGTTTCCTTAGGTCTTTCTGGAAGATATTGAAGAGCTGTGGGCCTTTAAAGCACAGGTTGTTGCAATAGTTTGTCCTATATCGTGTTGGCAAAGTTGGAGTCTTTGACAATATGCAGTGGCGCCCTGTTCTAACATTAGTGTAACTCTCGATGCCAAAGTTTATATACGAAATAATTCATATTCATTTGGATTGGGTACTTAAGTTGAGGCACCAAGACAGTCCGCTATTATCCACACAGCTCGAAGTAAGGTGAATAGAAAGCAAATAAATAACAACGTTGACATTCTTGTTACTAATTTAGTACATATCTATCTCTCTCTCTCTCTCTATATATATATATATATTATATATAGAGAGAGAGAGAGAGAGAGAGATGTAGGTAGGTAGGTAGATAGACAGACAGACAGACATTAGATAAATAAATAGTCAGATAGACATATAGATAGATAGATAGATAGATAAATAGATATATATATATATGTGTGTGTGTGTGTGTGTATATAAGTATATATATATGTATGTATATACACCTACATGTATGCATACATATGTATGTATGTATTATATATATATATATATATATATATATATATATATATATATATATATATACACACACATTTATTCCATTGCTGACACACAACATCAAGCCAACTCACGCACATAAACATCACCGAGTTATGCTGACACTACATGAAGACACACATACCAACCTCATGATCTCACTGCGCCAAGAGCAAACCTACACAAGCCTACACATTCAAACCACATCTGTAATGTGGGGTGCCCGGTTTGCATGGCGATTCAGTATATTTTAGACATGAATAGTCCATTCTAGATAGTCTATTCTAGACTATCTAGAATATAACCAAAGAAAGAAAGAAAAATTCCGCCAAACAGCATCTACAAATAATCTAGTAAAGTACACTTTCTATGAGAAACAATATTGACAACAGCGAATTTAAAACCAGAAATAGCATTGTCTAAAACCGTGCACTATATTTGAAGAAACGTGTCACACACAAAATTTACGTTTGTAAAGATAATAGAAAAATATCTAAAAATTCAGCAGTTAACAATAATGCCATGAAAATTACATTCAAGTTCTGTGAAAATGAATGTCATCGCCTGCAACATTAATATAGCAATGATTCAGAAAATCCTCTTATTGGACAAAAACAAAAACGCGCACAAACGAAACGAAACGAAACTCGATTTAAATAAGACAGACCCTTTCACGGCGGAGATAATCTTATATAACGCATAAAATCTTCCATTTATTATATAGGTGCCACAAAAGATATTTTCAAACCATTCGTAAATGCCACTATACAAGAAATGCAGTCTTTCCAAATGAAATCAAGAAGTAGGAAGCATGTTTTGTAGAAACGTCCTCACCAATCGTTTCGCATGAAAGCAATCGCCACCCTTGACGGCCACCCTTTAACATTTTCTCAAACACCATCATACACACAGCAATCAACATACCTGCTGTAACATTATTACAACTAAACTTTTGCGTATTTCTTGTGACTACGTATTGACTGGTTCGAACGCGACACGCACTGGTCGCTGTAGTGTGTCATAGGAGGAGAGTAACTTCTCCCTTTTTCTGTGATAGAGTATTCGCCCTACTCAATTTTCTGGTGCCCGACATCCTACGACACCAGTATTTCGCCATGTTGTCTTTCGTCAGTCAAAGCTACACCGGACATCTGAGTCTATCCAAGCATCTGGCCTTTGTTATACATTCTGTCAAGAAAAATCTTTGCTGAGAGGTGCCTATATCTGCTATACTATGATACACAATAGAGAGAGCAGCATATTTTGCGTCTGAACCTGCCTAGGCATATTAAGAATAAAGAGATGTTCATTTTATATGCCTCTTTGCGCGGTGCAAATAGCGATTTCATATCGATTAGCAGACATAAAAACCGATCAACAAATAATACTCTGCACCAGCCAATCGAGTGTGTTGAACACAGTATTGTGACAAAAGAGAAGTTGTTCTCCTTTGACGCAAACTACAACACCTTACATATTTTGCGTGTGAACGTGCCGAGACGTATTAAGACTAAATTTGCAAATATTCCTTCCATATGTCGCTGTATATCGGGCTAATAACCATTTTATAAGAGTTTTAGTTTGTAAACAACTCACACCAACACACTGATATGAAGCTGCATAAAGCCCAACTGCAGTAAATTTTCCTTAAGCAACACTTGTTCCCTACAACAAGCTACAGTGAATATATCCTTAAATTTCCTAGAACTAAAACCCAAATACCATCACAGGTTACTCACACATCAATAAAAAAAATAGTAAGAACACTTTTAACAATTTCAAAACAAAAGGCGTGACGAAGTGTGTTAGAAAAAGAAATAGAATCTAACTTCGACTCTAATAGCTTACTAGCATTCAAGACCACCTCAGTCACTAATACATATTCTCTAATACTTGCATGCAACAAAATATTTCTGAATTCATTTACAAATATATCCCGTAATGAAACGAAGAATAGTACGACTCCAATTATGTCCAATTATGTGTCTAATAAGTAGAAGCAAAAAGAGACAATCTCGAACGCAAGACGCCTGGATATTGCGTAACCGATAGCACGCCGGGTAAAATGCCTAGCGGCGGCATTTCGTCGCTCTTTCCGTTTTGAGATCAAATTCCGCAGAGATTGACCTTTCAAGGTCGATAACATACGTACCAGTTGAGCACTGGGGTTGATGTAATCGACTTATCGCCTCCCTCCACCCCCACTGAATTACTGGTATTTTGTCAAAATTTTAAACCAATATTGCAAACTCCAAGCCAAACAACAAGAAAATAACCAAAGCTAACCTCAATATATAGAAAACTGGAGATCATCTAGATCAGTAGTTCCCAAACTTTTTCAGGCAGTCTCCCCCTTGGCACCCAGGCCACATTCCTAGTGCCCCCCTCATCCCCCCTCCACCACGACAAATATAGACAGACCACTTTCTGCAGCAAATCCAAAAAAGCTGAATTTCATAAATAAAACTTAAGCCTAACTAACTTGTTAATTTTTCTTTTTCTATCTATCACCCCACTCTGACCACCCCATTAACATCCCACTTTTCTTCAACGCACCCCTAGATCTTCCCACCGCCTCCCAATGGGGCAGTGCTGCCCATTTTGGGAACCACTGATTGATATCAACATGAATTACACAGCAATGAGTGAAGACCATCAAAAGAGTAAAGCACTTTAGCGACAACAACGGTGACGCCATATCACCGATACAATAGCTTCAAACAGGAGAGACTTCGACTGCAACATTGAGCAAACGTGTCTTGAATGGCACAACAATGCAGAGTGGACTATAATAACTGTTATAATTTAATTATCCATAATCTTATATAAGAATAATATTTCAGAATATAAAAATTCCTTCTTCAGATATCGCTAGGAATTGATCGAGTCACTGCTATAATCGGTTTTCCAAATGTCAGTGTTTTTTTTTTTTCGGAAGCGTTTCTGCAGTTGTCTCACAAAGCTCCTTCCACACACACACACACCACACACACACGCCGCGCGCGCGTAGTAGAAGACACCCAAGGTGCCGTGCAGTGGAACTGACTCTGAAACTATGTAGTTGGGAAGCATGCTTCTTACCACACAACCGTTTTCTCCCTCATTCTTCAAACACTGATACACAACGCAGGAGTGGCTGTGTGGTAAGTAGCTTGCTTACCAACCACATGGTTCCGGTTCAGTCCCACTGCGTGGCACCTTGGGCAAGTGTCTTCTACTATAGCCTCGGGCCGACCAAAGCCTTGTGAGTGGATTTGGTAGACGGAAACTGAAAGAAGCCCGTCGTATATATATATATATATATATATATGTGTGTGTGTGTGTGTGTGTTCGTGTACGTTTGTGTGTCTGTGTTTGTCCCCCTAGCATTGCTTGACAACCGATGCTGGTGTGTTTATGTCCCCGTCACTTAGCGGTTCGGCAAAAGAGACCGATAGAATAAGTACTGGGCTTACAAAGAATAAGTCCCGGGGTCGAGTTGCTCGATTAAAGGCGGTGCTCCAGCAAGGCCGCAGTCAAATGACTGAAACAAGTAAGTAAAAGAGTAAAAAGAGAGTAACGAGTCCAACCCCACTTAAGTCAACCGAAACACAACTCCATAACACCAGACTCAAAGTAGCTCTACCAAGCATGTGTCTCAATTCTTCCCACCAACACAAAGGTCACCAAAAACAGCCAAATACATGCATATATATATATATATATATATATATATATGGTTAGGGCAGCGGACTCGCGGTCGCAGGATCGCGGTTTCGATTCTCAGACCGGGCGTTGTGTGTGTTTATTGAGCGAAAACACCTAAAAGCTCTACGAGGCTCCGGCAGGGGGTGGTGATCCCTGCTGTACTCTTTCACCACAATGGCGGTGCCCCAGCATGGCCACAGCTCAAGAGCTGAAACTGGAAAAACAAACAAAAACAAAACAAATATATATACTCACATCCTCTCAACGAATCGTTTCAAACAGGAAAATCATCAATGGAGAAGAATATTTAGGCCCCCTGTATTAATATTTTTCTAGCTTGAATCCGAGATATTTCTGTTTAATATATCTCGGAATTACAAAATGGCTCACTACCCATTTTGTGGAGGAAGATAATCATGTCAGTTTTCGTATACAGTTAAAGACGCTAATCATAAACAATACAGTATGGTAAAATGAATTGCTTAGTCTCCAACGAAGCATCGACAGCTGTTGTTAACAGTTCATATAATTTAAATGACCTTCAGTAGCTACAACAGACTTTCTGGCCCCTTCTTGCAGAGAGGCATCACCGAACGATAACACAGCAGAGCGTGTTACTGAAACGTCTTACTAAAAGAAATTTTCGTTGTCCAACCCCGCGAGTATAACACAATGTTATTGAAAACGTGCGCGTATGAATGTGTGTAAGTACATGTTTGAAAGAATCAACACATGTATGTGTTTGTTAATCAGAGTTGTATGTACAAGCATATAAGCAGCTATACAAGTGCACTTGTGTATGCAAACACACATATGTGTATGCAAAATGGATATACATATGCATGCAAACAACTGTAAGCACATTTGTATACACGTATATATATATATATATATATATATATATGTATGTGTGTGTGTGCATGTACTTATGTGTGGATATATGTATAAATTTCTTTGAAATTGTGTAAACAGATACGCACATATCCGCAAACACACAAACATATATACGCACATACACACACATATATATATGCCGATATATATACAATATATATATATATATATTTATATATGTTATATATATA
Source organism: Octopus sinensis (assembly GCF_006345805.1). NCBI lineage: Eukaryota > Metazoa > Mollusca > Cephalopoda > Octopoda > Octopodidae > Octopus > Octopus sinensis. The sequence goes on from NW_021835803.1 coordinate 27,953, forward strand.
TTATATATATATATATATATATATTATATAATACTAAATATATATAAATCTCTTGATTCACCGATATATATGTATGTATAAGTGTATATGTGTGTGTGTGTGTGTGCATGTACTTATGTGTGGATATATGTATAAATTTCTTTGAAATTATGAAAGAAATACGAACATATCGGCAAACACACAAACATATATACGCGCATACACACACATATATATGCCAATATATATAGATATACATATATATATATTTATATATTTATATATATATATATATATATATATATATATATATATTATATATATATAATATATATTCATAGATACACTAATATATATATATATATAAATCTCTTGATTCACCAATATATATGTATGTATAAGTGCATGTGTGTGTGTGTGTGTGTGTGTGCGCGCGCGTGTGTGTGTGTGTGTGTGTGTGTGTGTGTGTGTGAATGTGTGTGTGTGGAGAGAGAGGGGTGCATATAGGTATATATACATATTTTGTGAAGTAACAATATCGACCTGACCAGAAGTGGCGAGGCCAAGCTTAGTCGACAATTTTCATATTAATAGTTTTCAACGAAAACAATGTTGATATGAACAAACTAACAGCAAAGCAATTTAGACTGCATGATTGCCTAAGACTACGTATGCTAAATTCTATCGAAAAACCAATAAGCTACTCTCACACACAAGTGCGAACACATACACGGATACTTAACGCATGGCGCACGCTTTCGTACAACTTCTATACATTTAGTCGCGTGCACAAATGTGTGTAAATGCGATCGTTTGAATGTTTTGCCGGTATATATATTATGTATAGAGAGACAAAGAAATGGGGGAATTATCATTTGAGAGTTTGATAAATTATTTACATCATTTTTTTCTCCCCATTGTGCATTTCGTTGTGCCAAGGTTGATTCTATCATTCTGACAGACAAGTAAATAACTTATTAAACTATGTGAACGCTGTTTCTGTATTGCCAATCATATTTGTTCCTTAGCAGGAATTACATTGGCGGATGTTGTCTGACCATCAAGAAACTATATCACCAGAAGCCCACTGTTTGTGTTAGACAGAGAAAAGAAGCTTTTATTTTGTTTGTATGCTGTGTTTTTTTTTTTTTTTTTTTTCTGTTTCTCGTTGTATGTGTGTGTGTTTTCTTTTTTCTTTCTATTTCCAAGTTGAATACCTGTCTAAGAATTTCTAAAACAAGTATTTTTTAAAATCCGATCCTTATTCGAAATGATTTGAGATGGTTCTCAGAACCTAGCGACGCTTTTACCTGCAACTGTTCTTGTAATGCTATCGTATTGCCCATTCACAAGTCTGCTGGTTGTTTAGCAACAGGAAGGTAGCATTGGGTGAAATTTCACTGAACCAACATCTTACCAACCCGAAGTATCCCTCTTGCGCTGAGATCTGTCACTCTAATATATCAAATGATAACACTTGTCCTATCATTAAATACGTTTAGCTGTAACACCTCGCACCAAACGAATTCATGGTATGTCTTTAAACGTAATGGAAGTCATGATGAGACACCGAGTAAACTTCTATATGGTCGCTCGTTCTATAAAAACATTAGCTACAATCACCTTGAAAATACATATTGGTGTTTTAAATTAAGTAATGAGATACTCGATATATATACAGGGTGTTCAAAACGTTTCACCGCAGTGTGAAATTTTTTCTTCCTGCGCATGCGCAACTTGACTATCACTGCTAGTTTTCCTAATGCAAAATCTGTTTGCCAAATAGTAGTAAACAGCCTATGTAGCACTACAACCATCTCTCTACTTAAATTTCTTTATATAGAACTTTGACATCTATTTCACCCCTATTTATATAAATAGAAAATCTTTCTTGTCTCCTTTCAATTGATCATTCTTCACAAACCTTCTAGAAGTTCAAAACAACTGAATATTCTGAATAATTTTCAGTCAGTTGATAAATTATACTACCTTAATGTTCTTAAAATTTAAATCGACATCTTTGTCTATATATCTACCTTCTCTATAATGTTATCTATTGATATGATAATTATATATTAATGGCTGATGATTGCTCAACATTTTAAAACTGTTGTAATACTTACAACATTTAATAAAATGATGTAGCGTGAAACGATCGTACCAAATTACCGAAGTTATCCTTGTTGCTTATTTTGATTATGTATATATATATATATATATATAGAGAGAGAGAGAGAGAGAGAGAGAGATACACACACTCAGAGTTGCACGTACAAGTAGACATAGGTACACACACACACACACACACACACACACACACACACACACACACACACACAAACACATAAATATATACATATGCACACACACTGATCTGCACACATGCGCACAAACAAACAAAAGAAACGGAGTGTGAGTAACGGACAGAGTCAAAACTATTGAAAAGGTTGCAAGACGTAGCGAAAATTTGAGAAAAATTAAAAAAGAAAGAAGTGGAAATTTTACCGGTGAGTCTGTTAATACCAAAAGAGAATGACTCTCCCCAGACGCAACAGAATATACATACATACATGTGTGTGTGTGTGTGTTGTGTGTGTGTGTGTGTGTGTGAGTTAGCTTCTGAAAGGATCTCACTTCACGCTGAATTAAGAAGCGCACCTAAATTTGCAGCGCTCCTACTAATTACAGTCGTGTGTTGTAGCTTTTTGTAATATCAATATACAGCTTCATGGCTTCAGTACTTAAACTTAGTGATTTATGGAGAGACAATGCTAGAATATGACACTCCAAACTCAACTTTCAACAGTATGCTGAATTCCGGAAAACTAACATGTCTGAATGAGTTTCTCTTTATTTACCATCGAAACTTTTAATATTAAATAATCAATAGATGCTGTACAAACAAAAATAGTTTATGTTGAAGCAAAAAAGCGTAAGAATAAACCTGAAGTGACGAAAAAAGTTTTATGACATGGAACAAATGAAACAACTCAGATGACACGAGATAATCCACAAGTAACTTAAAGAGAAATGGATCATATATAATCTGAAAGTACGAAGAATACTTAAAAACGTATCAGACAGAAATATTACCAATTTGAAAACAAAAGAATATTCGCTTTAAAAAGAAGCTTTGGAAAATGTAGTGTTAGTGGAAATGGTTTGTTTAGACTACATGATACGAAAATATTATCCAAATTCCAATATATAAATTCGTAGTAAAACGAACTTGATAGGAAGTCAACTTTGGAAATCTATGTTAGCGAAAGGCTGTAAATGTGATAGAATTATAAGTAGTTTTGTTTTGTTAGCAAGATATAATGCGACAGATTCTATCACTCTATAGCATTATTGCGTATCAGAAAGAATACTGAACATCCACAATTTATAAATATATATACAAAAAGATATAGGCTTCTCTTTTTTTCCAACATGGTATACACTGTGGTCATCCACGTTTGCAGCATTCCAAGTGACTAGAGAGTTTATAATAGCATGAATTCAGTACGAACTATCTATTTGTTTGTCTTGGGAGGGTCACTACGCCAATAATAATAACACACGCACTGGTCCAATATCACTTCTTGGTTAAATACCTGATTGGTTAAATGTCAGACCAAATAAGTAATCGATCGTTTATTTAATGCGCTGGTTAAGCAATCAATCGGTAGTTTGCTTGTCGAAGACCTTTCTCACAATTCTGGATCTCATCAATGGCATGCCAAGATTTGTTTAAACACACGAATTCACATCAAGAACCTTGCAAACAAATACAAATACTTAGCATGAACTGTTATGATTCGTATTCTAAATGCAATTGGCAAGTATTACTCAGAAGGATATCCTATGAAGTGCTTAATCTTTTACACCCAGTCAACATTGGTGTATTGTTTATAAACCCAAATGAGGACAGCTATACATATATAAAAGGTTTTATGGCATTTCAGACTAAACAGCGAAGGATTTCAAAAATTTTTAAGAGTCCAGTCCACTTGTTGCTTACTGAAACTGGAGTACTGGTACGAAGTTACTCAAGGTGCAATGAATAAAGTCCCTAAAGTGGAAAGTAGGTTGGTTGTATCCAGTAAGTGTGGTGGCGGCAGAGAGGAAACCTCGAGAATAGCAGTTTGAAGGTGGTGGGCAGGGAAAGGGTCGAGGGGAACAGGATGTGGGGATGAAGGAACTATAGACAAGAATTCTGCGAAGGTTGCAGCTACGCTTAATAAAATGCATGGATAGAAGAAGAAGAAGAAGAAGAAGAAGAAGAAGAAGAAGAAGAAGAAGAAGAAGAAGAAGAAGAAGAAGAAGAAGAAGAAAAAAGAATAAGAAAAGAAGAAGAAGAAGTGGAAGAAGAAAAAGAAGAGAAAGAAGAGGAGGAAAGGAGGAGAGGAGGAGAAGAAGAAGAAGAAGAAGAAGAAGAAGAAGAAGAAGAGAAGAAGAAGAAGAAGACGAAGAAGAAGAGGGAGGGAGGGTGACACTGTATGGGATTCTGGAAGCATGGTACAATGGAGAGATGCGATCAATTGTCGGACACGCATGAGGGCAGATTGGATAAGAGGGAGGGAAAACCACGTCAAATGAACAGAAAGATCGTATATTCATCCTGATTCTAGAAGTAGAAGTTGGTGCTGCACAAGCTCTGGTGACGGAGGAACTGAATATAGAAGGCAAAGTATGGAAGTCGAAGTCGAGGTACCAGTGGGGGCCGGTGGGTTTGTAGAAGATGGAGGTAGACGTGATGAGGGTAGAGTAATGAAGGGGGGAATGATAGATGGAGATTGTAAAGTGGGGAAATTAGTAACAAGGGTTGATGAAGATGAAAGGGATTTGTTACGGGTAGGAGAATTGGTACCGAAACAGTTGTCAATATAATGTAACGGCAGCTGTATATCTCTGATGTGCCATCAGCTTACTGGGAGAAGATTTGAGCTTCAGCGTGGCCGACAAATTGGATCACATAACCTAGGGACCTGCTCGTATGCTTATCTCGCCAAAGAAAAATAATGAAGAGTAAACACGAGCTGGGTTTGACGAAGAAGAACATAGAGTGGCACGAAGATAGAGTTAGGAAGAAATGTGTTCAGTGGGGCAGTTACAGACAGCATCGATAGAGTGACTAGGGTTTTCGGTGGCTTTTGGGGACGAAGCCTATAGAGGGTGTGTGGACGATGGGGTGTGAGACAGTAGAAGAGGAAGAGGGGGATGAGTTGGCAGACGACAGGAGGGGATGAAGAGGAGGAGGAGCCGGCAGACGACAGGAGAGGAAGAAGAGGAGGAGTTGGCAGACGACAGGAGAGGAGGTTCCTGTGATGTCAAGGTCGGCCTACCATACTTCTATGACGATATCGTCACAGCATAAAATGGAGCGGAGAGTGAAGTCTGTCTGGGACGATGCTGGAGCATGGAGAACGTTCTGCTGCATCGGTCAACGGTAAATTGATCTTCAACACTGAACTGGTTGCGACCCGGAGTCCAGTGCGATGGTCAGCCCAGCTTCGTGAAGCATTCAACGTATTCGGTGCACGAGGCGTGCCACAAAAAATTGATGCATAGTTTTATGTGACGCATAAGTATACCTAAGCGTATACCAATAGCAATGAAATTATATAAAAATGTGAAAATTAAAATTCGAAAGCGTTTCGGGAGCAACACCTTAAACGTGGATTTGTATTCGGAGTGACATCTTTGTTCACCTTATATGGCAAAGGATTCATAAAACGTAAGGGGTCTGTGCTATTTTTACCCAGAGCATTGTTCTAAAATGTGAATGTTGTGGAGGAAGAGATTCGAAGTGATTTTTAACGTAGTAATATTTGCTGTGCATGACCTGCACTTCAAGAGTTACGTTGTCAAGAAGCCGTATCAGTCCTTTAGAGTTTTGTGACTCAGGCAATTTCACCCTAATGAGTGCATTTGTAATAATGAAGTAGAAAGTAATGAATGATACAGAATTATTTTCACAGCACACGCTTTGAGAGTAGTTGTACGTCTCAAAGGTTGAAATCCTTTGTAAATTGAATGTGGAGAGAAGAATAGCTCAGCTCGTCACATTGAAACACGAGAATCTGAAAGAACGGATGAAGACGCAGCTGGAAGCGTTGCCTCCAAAATCCAGTCAATGTCAGGTATTTTTGTTTTGCTTTTTGTGGGTTTTATTTTTCGTTTTTCTTTTCGGTTGCAAAGACATACAAAGTAAAACACGTTGAAAAGGTAATTTCGTATTGGAAGAGATATTACAGTAAGAAATAAAAGCAATTTTGAGGATTTGAAATGTGGAAAAGCTGATAAAACCCATGGAAAGAAATTGTGCTCGACATGATAAAAGTAGAGTACAGCAAGCAGCGAATTTTTTGTTAAGTGGAAGAAATTGTTCAACGTATATGATGGGGAATAAAAAAAAATTAATGATTGATGGTGAGGAAATTGATTTTCCGAAATTGATTCGAAAAGATATTAATAGCAACTTACGCCGTCGATATATAGAATGCTTTCCAAACGAAAAATGATCGAATAGAAAATTTATCCATTCACCAAAATAACGACAGCTATAACATGGTTGGATCAGAAAGCCAAAGACATGGTAGATTATGTATGTGGTGTTCTGCTGTAAAACAACTTTGATATGATTCAACGAAGTGCTGCAGCTGGTGATCATAACACTGGATCATTATTACCTCTAATATCTGCTTTAGAAACACTTTTAAAAAGCTCGTACGATAAACGTGCTTCGAAATGTAGAATTATTGATCCAAATTATGCGCTTTCGCCTCATGATGGATCGTCATCTATTCCTTGTCATGCATTCCTGCAGGAATACATTTGACATGCAGTTGAGTCAGTTCCTCAAATTAATCACTATCTTGCGCTCAAAATCAGAGTTACCTACCAAAGAGAAGCCATTGGTGGAATATTGGATCGAGTGGGGTCCGATCAAACCCACAGAGGGACTCAAAAGAAAGTTTGAATCAATGTATTAAAATGATAAAAAATAATATGAATTTTTTTATTGGAAGGTTGGTTAATATTGCTGCGAAGCTATAATTTATTCAAAATACACACAGTAAGGAGAAATAGTAGAAACTCAAAGAATTTCAATTATTAGAATCTTTGAATGGATCATATAGCAAGTGGTTTCGTTATGTGATCAGTATAGAAATTAGGGTGACTAGGGAGCACACAGAAATGGGAAGTTGTTTAGTCTTATTTCGAAACTGAAAGAAATTTAATCCCGTGATGAAGACATTCCTCAGACACAATCAGATAACGCTCAGTGGCACACCACCGCAGCCTTTGATTTACGTTATATGTGTTGTGTTATGTAAACCAAATAAAAGGTGCATGGAGTGGACGTCTTAAGAGAACAGCCATTGAAACTCAATATGGAAATGACTAAATTCATTATTGTTCATCATTTTAATATATACATTCATATATATGTATATAAATACGCATATATATATTATATATATATATATAGAGAGAGAGACGGAGAGAGAAAGATAGATATATATATATATATATATATATATAATATGATGTATATATAATGTATATATATGTATATATATATGTATATATATATATATGTATTATATATATATATATATGTATATATATTATATATAATATATATTATATAATATATATATTATATATATATATATATATATATATATATATACTTTGATACTTTGATACTTTGATAGGTTCGGCCATTATTGGCCCAGGCCATTGTCTAACTTAATAGCACCACCTGGTGAAGTCTTTCAAGTCAGGAATTGGGCACTATGGCCCACTCAAGTAGAGAGTTTTGTTTACAGAGACATATCCGGGTTGTAGGGGGTTTATCCGGGATTTCTTGAAGGAATCTGTCCAAAGACTTCTTGAACCCTATGGGTCAGTTTCTGTTTTAATGGGTTTTGGTGTAATGTTAAGAGAGCGGGGCCAATTGAGTGAAATAATTGTGCCGTATTGTTGTTATGAGAGATGAGAGTGCGATTTTTGTTTTGGGCGGATGGCACGGGGGGCCCAAGCCTTGGATGTACCTAAAGGTGATGCCAACATCATTTGGGCAATGCTGATGGAATATTTTCCACATCATGCAGATGATGTAGCGCTCACGACGACGTTGGAGAGAATAGAGTTTTAGCTTTTCTAGTCGACCCCAATAGTCGAGGCCTGTCATGCCATCTATTTTTTTTGTGATTGCCCTTTGAGGTGCTTCAACTTTTATGATACCTTGTATGTGTGGGGAGACCACAGTGGACAACAGTATTCAAGGATGGGGTCGGGCAAAAGTGGAGAAGAGAAGGATATGGTGTGGATATCTCTCGACTGGAAAGTTATGAGAATCCAGGAAACACATTCTGCGGGCCATGTCAACTTTGGTGGTTACATGAGTGGCCCAGCTTACGTTGTTGTCCACAATTACTCCCAAGTCTCTGATTGTGTGGACGCCGCGAGAGTTTCACCTGAAGGAAGGGAGTATGGGAGTTTTATATATATATATAATATATATATATATATATTTTAACTGACAGTTGAATTCTTGGCAACTTTAGTACTTCTTAGAATGCTACAACTTGAACTTTTAGAAAATCTTTTTGACCAATCCGCATGAAACTTAAACATCAATTCGGGCATTTAATGCAGCAGATCAAATTTCTGCTTTTGCGGTTCATATCTGCATTTGAGAAAATATATCTACCCGCATGCATCCGTTATCATTACATTTGGATACTGTGAATGTCTTATCCTGTTTATTCATGTTGAATTTTTGCCTTTAGGTTATGTGGTTGCCTCTTGCTTAAGATAAGTGTTTGATTAGTTATGTATATTTTTTAATTTTTCAATTTGTTTTATGATTGACAAATTTGTTTTAATGATGTTAAAAATGTGTTGGTGGTGCCAATTGTGTGTTACTAGAAATGCTGTGTATAATATGTGTGTGTGTTGTACGTGTGTGTTTACATATATATATAAATGCATGTATGTATGTATTTGTTGTTATGTGTTATGTGCATGGTGTTGTAGATGGGTTTTTTTTGTGTAATTAGAGTAGCATTCAGACAAAACGTAAACTGCTAAACTTCTTTCTACTCTCTATAATTTCAAGGTCTTATGTTCCGTTCAAATAAACACACCACACACACACATACATACATATATATATATATATATATATATATATATATATATATATATATATATATATATGTGATAAGTTGGCGCGATTACGGGTGGTTTTGAAAATTTAGGGTATATATTCCCGAGGCACAAATGCTGCTGCCTCGTGTATTATCTATTCTCCTGGCTTCTTTACCGATGACTTGATTAAATTTAATTTAATTTTAATTTAATTAGGCTGGTTTGCCATAACAAGAACGTCGAAACAATGCATTTTCTAAAGATAAAATAGTTGTAAATGTTTTTTAATTTTCCTTTAATTCTGAAATACTACTATTTAGCGGTTGGAGTCTTGGCTGCTTTTCGAGTGGGTCGAATGGGCCTATCGGGGCCGTTCCTCAATTTGTTGATATATATATATATATATAATTTTGATTTCAAAAGATATTTAGTTTATATTATAACTGAGCTTGAGTAATAATATTTTTATACTTCTTGGTATCCTATTTTCCACCAACCCGACCTTCTCAGACAACCATATCTGTGCTTATACTAATTAACCAGCAGTAATCGGTGGACAATTTTTTCTTTACACCAAAGTTTGCAAATTTTAGTCCAATACTCGCAAAACCAGTTTTTTAAATGCACACAAACTACCCAAACATTTCCTCTTTGAGGACACATCTCGTTTTAACCCCTAGTTCTAACATTTTCCTGCAATCCATGCTATACTGTATAACCAAACATCTTTCCAACATTGATGTCTTCGTAAAATCTCTCCAAATATCATTTTCTCTCATCTACACAATAGTAACAAATGTTTCTGGTTATTCAACCTCAAAATTTCTCATATTCATTCTTGTAACTATATCTCATCTTTCTAATGCTCTTTGAACTTCTACAACCAGTCATTAGTTTTCGACTGTCCTCCGTCTTCTATTAAGAATACAAGCGCCCACGGCCGCAATGCGCTCAATTTTTCTAGGCTCCAATACGAAACATTTCTGAACTCTCCGCATCAATTAGTAATCTTACGTAACAGGATACCTGCCTGATAGATATATGCTCACCCCTTTCTATATCACGTCCAGTTGCTATAATTCTTTCCGTATTTAAAATCAGCCAACCCAGTCGGGTAACTACCAGTTTTAAGCTAATGACATTTTGCAACAAGTGCTTCTGACCCTTGACGCATTCAGCTCTTATCACCCACAACAACACATATTAAAGAATTGCTTTAATATTTGGGACGAAATAAAAGGCGGTCGTTCAGCTGTTTCGAATGATGCCTGGTTGCGGATAAAAGTTTCGTAAATCACGTCTAAAATAAAGCATTTGCTACTTGGAAAAATCATCTCAAATCACTTACGTACATTTTTGGGGGGCTTCTTTTATTGATAATATGCATATTTATGGTTCCTTCAACTAGAAAATTCTGTCAGGTCAGTCAGTACATAACCTCCACGAGCAGTAATGCCATCACTAATTCAAACAATGAATTACAAGTGTTAAATATTCAAGAAACATGAGACGGTAAAGATGCTATCATGTTACATACAGTGACCTTGTATTTTGTAAATCTTCAGCACCACATCTTCTCCCACCTAATTTATAAAATAAATATTTAAT
>NW_021835804.1:0-25000 GCF_006345805.1 Octopus sinensis
TATATATATATATATATAATATTTATATATATATTTATATATATATATATTTTTACATATATATATATAATATAATATTTATATTAATATATCTATATTTATATATATATATATATATATATATATTTATGCCAAAAAAAAGCATGTGGTATTTGATAATGAATCTGATGTTTCATTTTCCGAAAGTGAAAACAGTGAATCCGAGAGCTCCGACAGCGATAAAGAAAATGAATTGGCACCTGAATGGAGTGAAAATTTAAAAACTGTTTCTTTCGGTGATTTTTCTGAAGAAAGTGGACCAAGCCACAGACTTTCCCAGAAGAGTAAAGCCTTAGACTATTTCTTTTACTTTTTCGAATGAGCCTATTTGAAATCATTACGGCGGAAACGAACCGTTACGCTAAATGTAAACAAAACGAAAGAAAGGATGGTTAGTGGTTTCCCACAACCTTAAATGAAATTAAGACTATTTTGCCGTAAATATTATTATGGGTATCAGAAAGTTACCCAGAATAACAAATTCTATCGTAAAATTTTGTTGTATACCCAATTGAATATTAGCTAATAACCCATTTTCTATAGCGATGTTTGAACAAAATTTTAATAATTTTATATTTTGTTGAATTTACCTGTATCTACCTGCAATTAGAGTCACTTTGTGACAAAAATTATAGTATAGAATTGGTTGAGAACATTTCATTAAATTATCTTCCAAAATTCACGTTGATATATTGATAAATAATAAAGTTATAGTTGTTTAATGAAACCAGACTAAATTTATGATTATTTTAGAAATTAATTGAAACACATAAGGAGCGTATTTTGGTCAGAAATATAGTAACAAAAGGGTTAAACAAAAAATATAAAAGAGAAAATATCATTTGGCTAAATATTCCCTTTAATTGTGCGATCTTGACGAATGTGTACAGTAGATTTAAATCTATACTAGAAAAAAACTTCCCAGCCTCCCATAGATATCATAAAATAATTTCTAAGAGATTAGTAAGGATTTCATATTCAACCCTCCCAAATATGTCTACCATAATAGCTAGACTTAATAGTAAAAACATTAAGTTAGCCAGGAGTAATAATATTAATAAAAATAATAATAATGGGGATAATAAAAATAAAAAATAATACTAAAAATGATGATAGCAATAATAATAATAATAACAATAATAACAACATTGATATAAATATAAATAATCATAATAGCAATACCAGTAATGTAGGTAGTATAGGTATTGGTATGGTAGATGAGAATGATAGTGTAAATGGATCAATAAATAGTAGCCCTATTTTGGATATCAATATGACCACTAATAATGAAAATAATACTAATAATATTACTAATAATATTTTAAATAACAGTAATGTGAGAGAACTATCCTTAAATAATTCCAAATCTGAATATTATCGCCCCAGTTGTAATTGTAGGATTAGATCAAATTGTCCGGCATATGGTCGCTGTTCGGTCCAAAACGTAATTTATAAATGCACTGTAATAACTTCTAACGGTAGCTTTTTTTTTTATCTCAGTTGTTCTGTGGATTTTAAACGATGTCTTAACGATCATTTTTCCTCTTTTTGTTTAAAACATAAGGCAGGTTGCACTACACTATCTAGCAAAATTTTGGAACTTAAAACAAATAATATAGGATACAACCTAAAATGGGATATAGTTAGGAGGGCAAAACCTTATAGAAATAGTAGAGTAGGCTGTCAACTCTGTTCTATGGAAACCAATGAAATTTTAAAGTATTGGAATAACAAAAATCTACTAAATAATCATCTAGAGTTAGGATCATCTTGCATACATTCCACAATTAGAACTTTTAAAAACTTTCAATAGAAATTTAAGTTTTCCTATTTTTTCTAACTGTATCTTTTAATATAATAATAATATAAGATATAATTTACTTTTATAGTTAACTAGATTAACCTCACTATAATCTTGAAATTGCATCTTTCCCCAAATCTATTCTAATTTTAACATTAATACCATTCCCCCAGTTATAAAATACGATACCTACTATAAATTAGATGAGGTTTTGTTCCCCTACACTTTGTAAAAGAATTTAATTGACCTAGATTTTTTCTCACCACATAAGAATAAATAGCTTTTTATTCTAGTGACAACATGAATTCCCTTCATGTATTCTAAATCCTTTTTTTCTGCAACTAACTTAAACCTCTTTTACAGTATTCTTTCACATCCCCTTACCTAAATTCCTACTAAAAAATTCTGATGGCTTTCAGTTGAAAGTAGGGTTTGGTCAGTTTAGTAGCTGACCTACTATCTCTTCTGTTCCTTAGAATTTAATGATCTTTCTACACTGACCTAAATTTTTTGTCACCACATAAATAAATTGACCCTTTGTTCTAGTGACAATCGGTTCTTCTTTTACATCTCCTGAATTTTCCTCTTCTTTTCTTCAACTAACTTGAATTCTTGACCTGCCCTTACCCCTATCCTTATAACTAAAGAAATTTTCTTACAACAGTCAGTTGTAAACAAGGTTTTGTTCAGTTGGCATCTGAACTACACTACCTCATGTTCCTAAGATTCATATCTACATCTTTATCTGTATATTTACAGCTTTTAATAAAATGTTGTAGTATGAAACAATTGTACTACATTACCGGATTCATTCTTGCTGCTTATTTTTTATTTTATATATATATATATATATATATATATATATATATATATGGATCTTCGCTTTGACCAGCAGATTTTAAAAATAATTTCTTTGTAACTAAAAAATTTTAAACTTCGTATACTGGTAGAATGAGTTTATAAAACATCTTTTTCTCTTGGCTTTCTTGAGAAAATTCTGTAGTTTGTAAGATATTTGTTGTTTAATTCCTTGCATTTCGGCAACTTCAACCAATCAATGACGTCTATTGAGGTGAATACAATATCTGATGTACTGTGTCAACAACATTTTCTGGCGATGTCATATGAAAATGTCCCCATTATTTATGACATATTTCATATCAGTTACGTTCGTATGAATAAAAGATTATTGTTATTAAACTTTTATTAATAAACACGTATTCTAAGTTCACAACATATGCAGTTTTAATTTGCCTCTCTGTTGCACAGATACACACATTACATATATATTTGTTTAAGAAACAGATTGGGTTTATTTACATTTCTGAAGAAAAAAAAGATACCCTTCCCTCAACCTTAATTGATAGGCAGTATTTCCCCATGGCCTTAGAAGCCTCTCACAGAAGTTTGGAAATGAACATCACCTGCATGATAGAGACACTTCTTCTGAACCATCATGTGATGTCATCACAAGGACATATATGCATGCACAAACACAATCAATCTCACTACCAACCCCAACATACACACAAAAAGACATACATATAAACAATAAACTTCTTTCAGTTTCTATCAACCAAATCCACTAACAAGGTTTTGGTTGGCTCAGAGCTAAACTAGAAAATATTTTCCCAAGGTACTGCAAGATAGACCTCAACTCAAAATTATATGGTTGAGAAACGAGTTTCTTAATCATACAGTCGAGCTTTGCCTGTGCCTGTATATGATAAAAACTCCAAGAAAATGTCCTAGAGAGCAATGTTTCTCCTATCAGTTCTAATCTTTAATCATCATTATTATTACCATTGTCTTAATATTCAATTTTCCAAGATGGGTTATCAAATTACTAATCTACATATATCATCTTTTCATATTTCTTAATCCTGCAATATCATTATCACATTTGTGAGGTTTAATCTCAGGCCTTATTCAACTACTTTTTTTCTTTACTTTTTTTCTGTGTCTTTCTTGTTTTACTTCTCCCATAAACATTTTAGCCAACTGACAAATTATTCAGATAACATACCTAGAACAATTTTAATGACTCTCTTCTTTTATAAATATTGAGTAATATCTTTTATGCTTGACTAGCAGTATCGCCCGGCGTTGCTCAGGTTTGTAAGGGAAATAACTATAAAGCATTTTTAGAGAGTTATAGCCAAAAAATAGCAAAAAAATGATGGTAAATTTTTTTTTGAGATTTAAGAAAGGTAGAGTTGCGTCCCCTAGACAGTTTGTGGTTCGTATTCCTGATTCTCGACCCCATGTCGAATTTATCGATTTTTTTCAGAACTGGGGGAACTTTTCAAAATTTTCGCTGCGTTAGTTTTGAATTATGACATTGGGCTATGTGTGTGTCAAGTTTCATCAGAATCGGTTGAAAGCCATGGTCAGGGTGAGGGTACAAGCAAACAGACACACAGAAACACGCACAGACAAACTGCCGTTTATATAGAGAGAGATTACTACTTCAACTGAGTAATACCTAGCCTTTTTTTATAAGTCAAAATTGCCTATCCAAAAGACAAAATCCTACTCATTCTTTTTTAATTGCTCTATCACTCTATATTCACTTTATTTACTTCACTGCCATCTCTATATTACTTACAACAATATCATTATTTTCACTAACACAACAATAAAATAACAATATACAGGTTGATCAAGAGAAAGCAATGAGAATTGCCTCCGATTCAGCCTTACCTCATCTCCTGGATTCAAGAAACCATTTATGCAACTGTAAAGAGCACCATAACCTCCAACTGAGACGAGTATTTCCTTAAATGGATCAATTGTACGGCCCATTATTGGAGAATATACCTTTGATAATATGTCAATCAATCGATGTTGTCCCTAGCAATTAAGAAAAAAGTAGGTAAATACAAAAATAAAAAAAAAAACTAATAAAAATATCAAATATCTTTTCATTTGCATGCACACTCACACATGACTATAACGAGAGGAGTGAAGCTTCGGTTATCAATGTCCTCAACATGTAAGATTGGGAGCAGGAATGTGAATGGTGGAAGTGACTAGTTGTAGAGGTGAAAATAGACAACCTCTATCACACTGAATTCATTTATTTAATCTGTTGTTGGGAGAGTCATTTTCCTTTTGTGCCTTACAAACTCACCGGTAAAATTTCCACTTCTTCCTTATTTTTATTTTCCTAAAATTTTCGTTGCGTTACATAAAGAAACTTGCAAACCAAATCAAAAAATGAAATATCATTTATTTAACATTTCTAAATATCTTTTCACATCAGTTAATTGTACAAATACTATCTCATGAGTTAGGGATTAAAATGCATGGTAACCATTATAAAGATGGCAACAAGTTTCTTTAGAGAAATCTAGTAACTACTTTGAGCAAATCAAGGGATTTCCTCATCTCAGTCTGAAGAAATGTCTATATACTGATAGAATATCAAAGTGTTTGGTAGCACAATCATAGAACAAATATGTCTTATTTTTCACAACTTAATCAAGAATACTACTGGCATTTATTATTGTTACAAATCAACTTCACAATATTAAAACTTCGAAGTCAACATTACTAGACTTCATCATTAATTAGTGAAAGTAATTTAGCAGTTAATTCTAGCCAGATTATTTCTGACAGTGCACAGTTTGATCATAATTTAACTTTATGAAACATAGCTGACTTATTATATGTTGGCGTTGTATTCCATTCAGCACATAACAGATGTGGGAATCACAGGTGACTAAAGCGATAATACTGTAGATTAAAAGTTGAAGGGTTAGTTCAAAGTCTGCATTATTTCTGACAAAGGCATAATGCCCAGTCAAAAAGACAATTAACAGATGAGATACAGCTCATCCATGAGCTATATCTCTTTACATAATTCATTGAGTTATGTGACACCCATCCATAACAAAAATGTAGTTGCAAGTGGAAAAGACATCACTGCTGATACTGTTATCATCAACATTTTCATTATTGTTACTTTGATACTTGATTTTCTCTGCTGAACAGTTCTACAAAATGATAGTTTTACATGCATTTTGATGATGTCACAAATATTGTTCAATCCTGCACACAGTATAACTATTTCTTTTTGGCTCTTACATCTACAGATACCTTCAAAAAGAAAAAGATCAGCTGCCATAATGTAAAAGTTCTCCATTTTAACTTGTAAAAATAAACAGATCAGAAGAGAGAATTACTTACAAAACCTCGAGTATATTGGTGTAGTAAATGGTTCTTGTTACTAGCAGCTTCTATCATAGCATTTGTAGCAGATGGTGGTGGTTTAAAGTCTGGAAAACCCTGAAATTAATACAGAGTTTGTACATATAATAGTGATTTAATATATATATTACTAACATTTTATATGACCATTACTAACAATGTTTCCACAATGTGTTGCTGTACGCTTGAGAACATGCCGTATGAACAATAAAGATTAAAACTATCACATCTTCTTTTAAACTCTGAACAAAAAAATCTTTGTTATAGTTAAAAACTATCTTGGATTGTTTAAAATTGCAGAGTTTATGGTAAAAGTTATATTGATTTGGTCACTTGGAATGCATAAATGAGGAAACTGATTAAAGCATATTCTCACTAAAGCATTCCAGAAATCAAGGTGGTTTACATATGCTCCTGAAGATATCATCTAAATATTGATTATAAGACTAACACAAAATGGAGAAGAATATGGAAAAAATACAACTATGGTAACAAAATGCCAATGGCATGCAGATCATTGGTAGTTTTAGTATAAGTAATGATTACAATTAGATATTAGTAGCTTGCTTTATAATTACATATAATACACAGAAAGCATCAACAAATATAGCATACTTTTTACAAACTTCAATAGCATACTGACATTTGCTTTGGTCTCTTGTCATCTCTTCAGTGAGGCCCAGTATCCTTCCTTTATCTTCATCTTCAATGAGAGCCTTCCACTCACTGGCCATTCCAGCAAGCATCTTTCTTGCACCATTTCAGTGATGCTGTTGATGCCCACTTATTCTATCAGCTCACCTGTGCTACACTTTCATACAAGTTAATATAATAACACTTGCTTCATTTCTCACTAACTGCTACATCTTCCAGAATCATACTCATAGGAGCAATTCAATTTATTAGTGTTCTTCTGATAACTATTCTTGTGCATCAAATACATCTAACTTCTTGGTTCTCTGTAAGCTTACTAGAGATCCCGCTGAAATATTATGTACTTGTTAGTCTAATTGAGCACACAGTATCAAAATTCTATCAGCCATCTTTATACATAAAGGGTAAGGCTACTTTGAACTCTTAACCATGTTTCCAGATTTTAAACATTTTCTGCAACTCTTTGGCACATTTTGCTATGCAAACCAGGTCATCAGCTCAAAGTTCACCAGCACTCAATGAACAGAAATGACAGGAGAGAGAATCTTAGTGAACAGTTACCTGTAGACTAGATTGTTCACTGAACATGCCACCAACTCAAAGCTTGTTAGCAGTTACCTTGCAATGGTACAATCCTTAGAAGACTAAGCCCAGCACCTACCATACAACAATTCAAGAACTTCATTTACATAAATATAAAACAGGTGTGCTTGCTTTTAGCAACAAATGTTTCTTTTGGTTGTTTCACTAGAAATATGGAATATGTGGCTTCACAACCTGAATAAATCAAAACTGCATCTTATTCAGTCTAACCTTCTCTTGAATTCAGTCCACTCTTTCACAGTCCATCAGTGTTATACCACTGGTTTTCATTTCTAGCAGTTGATGAATATGCTGCTATGTCACACATTAAGGATAGTACATTCTGGCACAACACAATTAACTAGGCAAGCATATGATCTACATATGCTTTCTAAAAAAAATGGTAAAGACTCCCTTTGGTCATGAATGATCATGGGATTGCACCTAGAAAGTTTCCCTTCAAGGTGCAAGTCCAAGCAAGGTTGTTATTATGGAAAACCAGCAGTCACCCATGTAAACCAGCCTCCCCTCACCACACCACAGATGTTATCCAAGGGAAAGGCAAAGGCCGATACAGCTTGGCACCAGTGATGTCGCAACTCATTTCTACAGATTAGTGAACTGGAGCAACTTGAAACAGAGTGTCTTCCTCAAGAACACAGCACACAGCTCAGTCTGGGAATCAAACTCATTATATTATGATTGTGAGCCTGATGCTCTAACCACTGAGCCATGTACCTTCATATGTACGCTTTCTAATTCTTGGCAATTATTGTTAGTAAGCATAATGCTAAAATAATGCTTTTCCTGTCTACATATTTTTGATGATCTTAGTAACCATATCACAAGCTGACATCTGCAGAGAAAATATGGCAGGAAGAGCAGATTTGGGAATAAAACACAGAAGTGGTAATATTTGAGGCAGGCTTGTGTGAGGGAGGCATGCAACCATCTAGTACAGAAGGAAAGAATCTACTGATATAGCAATATAATAGACAGCATATCTGTGAGCCAAAAGTGTTTGAAAGTTAGTTTTTGTCAATCAGTGGGTTGGCCATTTGGATGCAGTTGTTTGTAGGAAGTCATTAATGAATCAGGTCTGAAATATTTTCTCATTATGAGAAGAAAGGCTAAGGCCCCTTTGCAGATTTCATTTAGTGTAGTACTAGCTCTTGCACTCACATTTTTCATTCAACAATCCTTTGTAGTGGTTCAACAAATGATACATAGAATTCAAATGTCACTATATTTTGCTTTCACTATTTTTATTTTCACACCAGTAGAATGACACTAACCTAGGTTAAAAGTATATTAATAGGATAGCAAAAATATTCATAATCAGGCATTAATAAAAGTGAACAAAATTTTTAGGGAGCATCATAAAGTAATACATAGAAACAGATGTATGTCAGATTTAGTTGTTGTTTAGCTCAAATTTAACCTGACTGAGCCAAATGAAAGACATTCCATCTATGACTATTGCATATCCTTTCTTCAGGAATGTCTAAGACTACATTGTCCAATGTGTCCTTTTCTTAAGATAGCAGGATGTGCTACAAGAAAAATTTTGTAACTATTTCTAAGAAGTCAACACTCTTTTATTGCACATGTCACAACAAAAGAGATGAGCTTTGCAGCTCGAGAAATAAAGTCAAAAATTTCTAACTTAGAGTGAAGTTTAAAAAAGAAATAATTGAAGTTACCTGCCCAAGGTTGACAGCATTATAGTCTACAGCCAGTTTACTCATTTCCACCCTGTAATTACATAATGTATTTTTTCATCAAGTGAAAGATACCAAGTGTGTATGATAGAATAAAAAATAGAAGATATATAAATGGTATGATAAAGTATACAGAAACATTACGAAATTAATTAAATAAATTAAAAAATAACTTGTGTCAATGTAAATCAATGTTAAGGAAGAATGTAATCTATTGAAATAACACCAGTACATGAGTGGCACATATTTTATCAAGATCATCATTTTACTGAACTAATGAGGAACGCTCTACACAAGTCAACTGATCTACCAGAAATAAATGTCAAATTTACGTCAAATCATATCCTACGGTCTTAAAACAAAGGTAAAAATGCAGAGGACAATGTTCTAAAAACGTGATGTTGAAAGAAGAAAATATAGCAATGTTTGGAAAACTTTTGAACATAAGGCTGCTTGACAGGTGCCAACCTAGGACAAACAAGCTAAAGAGCTGTAAAACAATGTGAACTCAAACTAAGAAAAGACGGAACTAAAAATACTGTAAACCACTGAGTCTGACACTCTTCTATTTCTGTTTTAATAAAACAATACATCATACATGTTAAATTCAATGAAGAGAAAGATGGTAAGTAGGCAGGAGAGTATATGTTATTCAGTATTTAGTTTTGTTTTCATACAAGTTCAAATCATAACAGAGTAAACTTAACTTTTCAAATATATTCTTCCCAACAAAATTGGTTTTGTGCAAAAAGAAATCAATATTAATATTACCCATTGTTTCGCTCATCACACCAAACTAAACTTAGGTTAAAATCGCCTCAGTTCTGGAGCTGGTGGGATTATCCAGAAGTGATGGAAAGAGTGTACATGGCCTTACCATTTGTCCCTGGGTAAGAGGTATGTGCCTCATCTGAAATTCCACAGTATGTGACTCTTTTGCTCCTCCCCACATCCTGGATACAAGAGGGTAAATGAGAGTGTGACTGCTTCGGCAGCCAAATGGAACAAAATACTTAAGATTTGGGACTTATCAGATAAAAAGTTCTGCCAGTCTGTGGATTTTGAAACATTTGGAAAGGCTGGGATGCTGACAACAAAGTTCTTTTCTTTGACAATTACCACACTAAAGTGTCAGATGATGCCTGTGAGAGGGCTTGATTGTTCAAATTCCTTAGACTGTTGCTCATGATAATATCATAAGCATGTTGGATTGCTTCAACAGGTTCCATTGAATTTTGTGGTGTGCGGCCAACTGGGACACTTGATGTTGAATTGATGTTTTTTCTTCTTTTTTCTTTCTTTCTTACTCTTCTACTTTTCTCTCTTTGCTCATGTTTGTATTTTCTTCAGTTTTGGACTTGTATTTTCATGTGGTTTTGTTTTATATATGTATCATATACATGTGTTTTGTATATGTAATAAAATAATTAATGTCATACTTGTTTATGAATAAGTAACTATTAATTTAGCTTGGTTAACTTAAGTTATTAGGTTGGTCTTCATTCACTCATAGCTTACATTTTTCTTCCTGTTTTAACCCTTTCATTACCAAACCACCCAAAGCCACCCGAATTCATATTTAAATGAGAATATCAGAGCAAATCTCTTTAGTACATTCATGAAAACACGTGATTATGCTTCGTAAACAATTCATCTACAGTTTTGTACAACGATCAACATGTAATTTTAATTCCCTGAATTTTGGGAGATTTTTTTCCACATTTTTTTCGGCATCGATTTTTCTTCAACTTTGAAAATGGATAGGAGTTTCATGTTATCAAGCATTGATTCCGAATTGGAAAATTTGTGAAACAAATACTGGGTACTGTTGTGGATTTAGTTTTTATACAGGGAAACTAATGTTAGTCAGCATGGCTTAGGGTATGATGTGGTCTGGAAGTTATTGTTTGAAGCGATCAATGCGGAAACAAATTTACGCAGATTGTAAACAAACACAAAATGGGGGTTCAAATTTCGGAAAATTTGTGAAGCAAATACTGGGTACTGTGTGGATTTAGTTTTTATACAGGGAAAATAATGTTAGTCAGCATGGCCTAGGGAACGATGTGGTCTGGAATTTATCACTTCCATACCATAACCAGGGCCGTATATTATTTTTTGACCAGTGGATTCCAGTATTTCACTTTATTCCACCTTTATGGTACACCTGTTGTGCATTAAATTCAACTGATGATATAGTGAGGTGCACAATTCTTCTTTATCAAAATTTTGTTGCATACCCATTTGAATATTAGCTGATGATTCATTTTCTATGGTGATGTTTAAACAAAATTTTAATATTTTTACCTTTTGCTCAATTTAAAATTTTAATATGTTTACCTTTTGCTCAATTTACCTGGATTTACCTGTAATTAAAGTCACTTTGAGACAAAAGTTATGCAATAGAATTGATTAAGAACCCTTTCTTTAATTATGTTCCAAATATCACATTAATATGTTGATAAGTAAAAAAGTTACAGTTATTTAATGAAACAAGCCTAGATTCATGATTATTTTAGAATTTAATTGAAACTCATGAGGGGTGTATTTTGGTCAGAAATATAGTAACGAAAGGGTTAAATTATCAAAAATACTATCATTCTCAAAACACAAACTGTAATTACTAGTTAATTTTACAAATTACTTTTTTGTTTAGAATACATTTACTTTATGTTCTATTATAAAGAAATTTCCAAGCTGGTATTCTTCTAAATGTCATCGGAGATGTCAGAATACTGACAACTGATTTGATCCAATCTGACTGACAAAACCTGTTCTAGTGCTACATTATGAATGAGTGGTTAGCAACACAAAAGTGCATTATCATTTAGCGTCTGTTTTCCATGCTGGCATGGGTTAAACAGTCTGACTGGAACTGGCAAGCCAGAGAGCTGATTTTAGCTTGGTTTCTACAGTTGAATACCCTTCCTGACACCAACCACTCCAAGAGTGCAGTGGGTGCCTTTTAAATGTCACCAGCACAGGTGCCTTTTACATGTCACTGGCACTGTCCTTCACTACGATTTCACTTGGCCTGACAAATTTTCTCAAGCACAGCAAACTGCCAACATCTGTGAGACCTACCATCTGAAGATCATGCTTGTCCTATGTCTTCCTGGATCCACAGGTTCCATCAACAGTTAGAGACTGGCACTTCTTTATGCAGCTGTCCTTGTCTGTAAGTATCATATCACCATACCAGCACAGTCTTCTCTCTTGCACATCGCATATCATGCCTCTTATGCCCAATTTTTCTTTCAAGATGCTTACATTCTGTTGTACATACACACTGACATTACAAAAAGGGGGCACCCAATCCAACTATAAATTTAATCCCTTCAACAGTATATAAATGTTGAAGCAATTGGTTTTACAACTGAATGCTCTTGATTTTACAATTCCATTCATATAAGCATGGAAAATACAAGTCACTGCCATCAGTCATGGTAATAACATCTCCATCAGTGACATTGGTATCATCAACATTTTGTGTCCTTTCTTCCATGCAGATATGAGTTAGACTGAATAATAAGTTATTTCAGTTCTGGTTGGTAAATTATTGACCCCATATTTCTAGTGAACTAACTATGCTAACATATGAAACTATGGAGATGAAGTACACAATAAAGAAGGGATTTGGAAATATGGGGTCAATATTGGGGTACATAAACATATATATATATATAAACATACACACATGAAATATTTCCAAATCCCTTCTTTATTGTGTACTTCATCTTCATAGTTTCGTATGTTAGCATAGTTAGTTCACTAGAAATATGGGGTCAATAATTTACCAACCAGAACTGAAATAACATTGTTTTAGCCTTCGAATGACGCAGGCCAACAGAAGAAAGAGTGGAGAAAGAGTGGTGAAAGAGTACAGCAGGGATCACCACCCCCTGCCGGAGCCTCGTGGAGCTTTTAGGTGTTTTCACTCAATAAACACACACAACATCCGGTCTGGGAATCGATTAAACCTCGCCAAGTTAAATATTTAAACCACCTGAAGAATGACTGTAACTTGAAAATTTTAAGAATTGAACAGCCATGAAACGATCGTAGTGTTATATTAATTATCTTTTTTAATGATTTTGATATATATTTAAAAAATACAAATTAATTAATCTTATGTATTGGCTTAAGTTTTTCATTGTATGATTTGCCTAATAGTGGTTTTATCTCTAATTTAATATAATATATATATATATATATATATATATATATCATGTGACCACGTGACCGACCAGACCATCAGATGTTGTTACACATTGCTGGTCACAATGCGTTCGCATTGTTTTAGCCTTCGAATGACGCCACCCCTCTGGCTAAGCAAGCAGGCCAACAGAAGAAAGAGTGGAGAAAGAGTGGTGAAAGAGTACAGCAGGGATCACCACCCCCTGCCGGAGCCTCGTGGAGCTTTTAGGTGTTTTCGCTCAATAAACACACGCAACGCCCGATCTGGGAATCGGAACCGCGATCCTGCAACCGCAGGTCCGCTGCCCTAACCACTAGGCCATTGCGCCTCCACTATATATATATATATATATATATATATTATATATATATATATATATAATATATATATATATATATATATATAAATATATATATAATATATATATATAAATATATATATATAAATATATATATAAATATATATATAAATATATATATATATAATATATATATATATATATATTATATATATATATATATACACACACTCAAATGAATATGGTACTTAATTTAGATGCACCAGAATTTTGTATGGTGTTATCCATAAAAATCCGTGGGGTGATTATAATCAAAATAAGCAACAAGAATGATTCCGGTAATTTGGTACGATCGTTTCGTACTACATCATTTTATTAAATGTTGTAAGTATTACAACAGATTTAAGATGCTGAGTACTCATCAGCCAATTATAGAGGTTTTCCATTAATACAAAAATTTTCAAATCAAGTGGCAACATTATAGAGAAGGTAGATATATAGACAAAGATGTGGATTTAAATGTTAAGAACATATGAGGTAGTAGAGTCCCTCCACTGACTGACTAAGATTTGATTGTTCCAGACTGCTGTAAGGTTGTGAGAGGGAGAAGTAAGCAATAAAGATTTTCTAATTGTAGAAATGGGGCAAAGGGGGATTCAGAACTCCATAAAAGGAATTCATGTGGAAGACAACAATTCTCACTACTAAATTTCAATTACTACTATTTGATGAGAGAACTAGGTCAATGTCAAGTGGTCACTATCACATTCACAGAGAGTGCAATTTGGAGAAAAAAAACTATCACTTATTACGAGTAGGCATAGTACTTTTTAACTGGAGGAAAGCCTTATTAATTTTAAAGCCAGTTTAATTTTAGAAAAAAGAATTCAATTTCAAGTTTGTAGTGAAGATTTTTTAGTCATCTATGAATGTGAAATTGAAAGCCAGTATGGTATATTCCTTCTTATTTGATTATAAAGAATTACAATTTGAAAAATATAGGAATACTCACAAAATTATTATTTAAAGTATTTAAACGTTCGGGTTGTACGATGTATACAAGATACTCCCAACTCCAAATGGTTATTCAACAGATTTGTATTATTCTGATGTTTCAAAATTTCATAAGTTTCCATAGAACAAAGTTGACAACCATCCCTGCTATTTCTATAAGGTTGCACCCTTCTTACTATTTCCCATTTTAGGTTGAATTCTATATTATTTGTTTTTAGTTCCCAAATTTTGCTAGATAATGCAGATGGTGAACACACAGAACAACCGTTGGCTTGACATGTACTAAAAGTGATAAAAATCAAACAGCCAATCAACATCATGATGTTTGGAGTGATCACTTAGTGATGGCAACATTATACCTTCATTCATCTTCCCACACAGCCTCACACTCAACATGGAGGCCTACATCAAGTGCCTGGAGGAGGCAGTGCTACCCTGGGTCAAGAGGATGGTTGCTGGAAGACCCTATATCTGGTAACAGGACTCTGCACTATGCCATACAAGCAGGAGAACCCAGTCATGGCTGTCAGACAACTTCTGCAACCACATTACCCCTAACATCTGGCTCCCTAACTCCCCAGACTGCAACCCCCTTGATCACTATGTGTGGGACACAGTTGAGCGAGAGACCAACAAAATTCTTTGTAACACCACAGATGAACTGAAGACAAAGATTATGGCAGCATTGACTAACTTAAACGAGACCATCCAGAAGAGTTGAAGCCAATGGCGATTTTATTGAATAAATTTACTCTTTAGTATTTTAAGATATTTTTATGTAATTTTGGTAAATATATCTGTTAAAATGAGATGTCAGTGTCATTTTCACTTCTGCATTATATAGATAACAATATATTCACCACACCCTGTATATATACTAGAAAGACAGAAAGATATCCATATAAAAGCCAACTATACTGTCTTCAAAGAGGAAGAATTAAGGATAGTAATTCTTCAACAATGGAACTGGTAACTACTAATATCCTCTATTAATGATATTCTGTAGCTAATACAAAGAAATAGTGGCAGCAGCAGCAAAAGTGGTATTAGTAACAAATATAGTAAAACAAATAATTATTGATGTAAATTTGAAAAGTGGAAATTTTGATTTTTTTTCAGTAATTAAATAAGTAGATAGAAATAAAAATATATAAATAATGTGACAGACAAAAGACAGTAAATAATAATAAAAATAATGATATTCCTATCTACAAAAGGCGCCAAGCTTGAAATTTATTGGGAGAGGGTTAGTTGATTACATCAACTCCAGTGCATAACTGGTATTTATTTCACTGACCTCAAAAGGATGAAAGGCAAAGTCATCTTCATAGAATTTGAACTCAGAAGATAAAGACAGATGAAATGCCATTAAGCATTTTGTCTGACATGCTAAAAAAAAGGTAATAATAATAACAAAGAAAAGAAGAAAAATCTGATGAGGAGAAAAGAAAAGAAAGGAATTGATGATGAAGAAGAAAAGAGGTAAGGAGAACAGAGAGGTACAGAGAGATAATAATAAATAATTGAAATAGCCCAGCTTCAGATCAAATCATTTGCCAGATTATAAATGAGAGAGTATGCATATTATAAGAGTGTGTGTGTATGTGTGAAACAGTACAGGCCATGTACAGGAATGCTGATAGTAAGGTAAGAGTTAGCCATGGGTACAGTTATGAATTTAGTGTACAGGCAGGTGTTTGCCAGGGCTCAATCCTCAGCCCCCTCCTATTCATCATTGTCTTCCGGACCATAACAGAGGAGTTTAGGACTGGAAGCCCATGAGAACTACTAAGTGCTGATGATCTTGTCCTCATAGCAGAATCTGTAACAGAATTAGAAAAGAAATTCTCAGTGTAGAAAAAAACCTAGAATCAAAGGGCTTTAAAGTAAATGTAACTAAGACCAAGGTCCTAGTAAGCAAAAGATTGGAAAGGACCCTTCACCCTTCAGTAAATGGCCCTGCTCAATATGTAAGAAGGATGTAAGCAAAATTCCATTTGGTGTACAAAGAGTGCAGTAGAGAGGTTAACACAGGAAATTGTATGTATAAGCAAGAACTTGTCTGATCAAAGCTATGTACATTTTACATTTTTTTCATTATAACACGAACAGCAATAACTGATGTGAGCTAACAAGAGAGAGGATGAAAGGTATAGGAAAGAGGTAACACAAGAGCAGAGAGATTAAACACTACAATGAAGACAAAACTGCAGCAGAGAAACAGTGGAAACATGAAAGAAAACAGTATTTACAAAAAATGAGAGAAAAAGCTCAACAACCAAGAAATTCTTATGGCCTCATTTACTTATTTCATCATCATCAGTTGTAGTAATAGTAGTATTTGTAAGGTGGTGAGCTAGCAGAATTGTTAGCATACTGGACAAAATGTTTAGAGACATTTCTTCCAACTCCTTACATTCTGAGTTCAAATTCCACTGAGGTCAACTTTTTCATCCTTTTGTGGTCAATAAAATAAGTACCACTTGAATTCTGGGGTTGGTGTAATCGGCTTATACCCAATCCCCAAACTGCAGGCTTTGTGCCAAAATTTGAAATCCTTATTATTATTGTTATTCTGCTGAGGTCAACTTTACCTTTCTTCCTCTTGGGATCAATAAAATAAGTACCAGTTGAGCACTGGGGTCAATATAATCAACTTATCCCCAATCCCCAAATTGCTGGCCTTGTGCCAAAATTTGAAATCATTATTACTATTACCTCCACCTTCGCAAAAGCAGAGGTATTGTTTTCAGTTGAGTTTGTTTGTCCATGGACAAGATATCTCAAGAACTTCTAGATAGATTCAGATGAAACTTTCAGTGATGTTTGGCCTTGTGACTGGCATGAACTGATTAGATTTTGGGATCGATCCAGAACTGGACAAGGATTCTGGATTATTTGTTATATTTACTTTACATGAAGTATTACAATATTATGTTCTTTGATTATCTCCCTTGAAAGCACACTCATGGTTTCCATGTAAGTTATAGCAGTGTTGCTGTTTCCAAAGTTTTATTTTCGTTTCTTTATTATTAATTTTACTTGCATCTCTATCTTAGTAGAAACTGATAGATAAAGAAATCAAACTGCATAAACAAACAGCAGCAAAACCATTCAGAAATTAAATAACACTAACATATTCAGTAATAATGATAAATTTAATTTATCCTTGACAACTTTTAGTTTTATCAATTTTGAATATATCACTCCTGTTTAAAACCTACTTGACATTTCTAGCTCTAACTTCAAGGTAGCTTTACTTCTTGGACTCAAGTTTTTGAGTGCAACAATGTTGTTAAACCTCCATCAACAGCTCCGTATGCAGGTCTTTTCCATTTTCTTTCACGCATGGATAAATTTTTCACTATAGATTTTAATGGTCGTAGAGACATATCAGTGGATAGACTAAAAATGGATTCACGTATTTGTGTGCAATGATGTTGTTAAATCTTCATTAACAGCACCGTATGCAGGTCCTTTCCATTTTCTTTCACACAGATAAATTTTTCACTATAGACCTTAATGGTCATAAAGACACTATATCAGTGGATAGACTAAAAAAGGCCTTCATAGAGAAAACTGTCTCTATTCCCACTACAGACGACACACACACGAGCATTACAAACACGGCCCGCACACCCACCTTCACATTCCATGACTACCATTTGCATTGGTCAGGTACCGGACAAGGATTCAGGATTGTTTTTCCAGTTTTTTACCTTAATTTCTGAGAGCAGTTGGGTTCATTTTTAGTTTCTCGCTTGTGAGAGCAGTCGAGTTTAGTCTTGCCTTGGCAGAGGTCTGCACTCTCTGAGTGCTGTTGTTATTATTATCATTATTATGATTATGATTACTAAGGCAGCAAGCTGGCAGAACTGTTAGCACACTGGACAAAATGTTTAGCAGCATTTCATCCACCTTTACATTCATCATCATCATCATCATCATCCAGTGTTTTAAATTTGGGCTTTGCCCCCACTAATGGGGGTGGCCAGATCTATCTCAATGCCACTGTAACTGCCCTCACACCATCTCACCATGTTTTGGGCGTCCTTCCTTCTCAAGCCAACCTTCCCAATCTCCTCCTCCATCTGTCCCCTTGTTTTTCTCAGTCCATTTACCTCAAATTCAAGCACCCTGCCCAGAATATGCTTCTTAATCCTCCTCAACACATACCCATACCACCGCACTCCATTCGTCCTTACAAGCCATTCCACTGATTCCTCCAACCCCAGCATCCCCATCAAGTCCTCAGTCCTCTTCTTATCAAACAGTTTCACTCCATACATTTCTCTCACCATTGCTCTCTCAGTCCTTCTCAAAATTGACATCTCTCTCTCCCTCCGAGACTATGTCTCACTCTCATACAGCATTGCAGCTCTCACGCAATTCCTACAGACCCTTCCTTTCATCTTCAATGAGAACCTTTTCCCATATAACAATGCTCCACATTCCCTGAACTTCACCCAGTCAAGTCTTGCTCTTGCTGTCACAGCTGCTTCACATCCACCCTATCTCCCAAATAACAAAATCCTCTCACCGTTTCCACCTTTGTTACATAACATTTCCACTGGTTCTGCCAGCCCTCCAGCTCCATTCTCACATCTTCTACAAACAAACTTTCTTGCCAGTATTGGGGTCACCTTCACCATTTTCGTACATCTACAATGAGTCCATTTCTCACATTGTGAGTTCAAATTCTGTCAAGGTGAACTTTGCCTTTCATTGTTTCTTTTTTTTTGTGGGGGTGGGGGTGGGGTCAATAAAATAAGTACCACTCACGTACTAGGGTGATGTAATCAACTTTCCCTTCCCATGAAAAGCTGCTGGCCATGTGCCAAAATTTGAAATCATTGTCATTGAGAGCTGACAGAATTGTTAGAACACTGGACAAAATGCTTAGCGGCATTTCGTCTGTCTTCACGTGTTGAATTCAAATTCTGCCAAAGTCAACTTTACCTTTCATCTTTTTCAGGTTGATAAAATAAGTACTTGTTAAACACTGTGGTCAATGTAATCGACTCACCCTCTCCCCCAAAATTGCTGCCCTTGTGGTAAAATTTGAAACCATTATTATTTATTATTATAAACATTGTTCATTGTCCTGGGCAAAAATATTTGACACTACAGCTTAAAATGGATGCATGAAAAATAAGTAAGTAAATAAAACTCACCAAACATTCTTTTCACTGCCATAGTATTTCTTGGCCAATGAAAGTTTAGTTGACATTTTTCTGTATGATATTCCTTAAAAGGAAAATAATTGTATTAAACATAGAGATAAAAAACACCATTATTTTAGAAAAATACATTTCATATACAAATACATTTCATTAGTTTTCACTGTTGTTGTAGCTTAATTTTAGCTAAAATTTTGATAAATGATCTAAGGCGTTTTGAAGCTGTTTCAATACAGCAGAATGCACTTAGAACTTCCAAATCAACAAGATGGCAATAAGACAAGTAGTATCTCTGGTAAACTGACAGTTGCAAATATTCATTCAACACTTTCTATACCATAGCTCAGCTCTGATAGAATTCACTGAAGCTACAGAATATCTTAATTTGGTTTCAAATTATCTTTAAACTAGCTCTTTGCCTAAAATACAAGCCATTAGAAAACAGTAAACAAGTATATTTAAAAAGTGGAATAATCCTTTTTAAAACAATAACTTTGGTAAAAGAAACTGATTTTTATAGTTCACTACATTCCTTGAGTAGAAATATGATCCTGAAACCTAGTTTGATTTCACACAGAAGCCATTTCATTTCACTTCAAACCCTTTCTGGAATGTATGAACAGTACAAATCTATATTCCCATGCACCCCTCACAAAAGTAAAAGAAAACTGAAACAATGTGAAAAACATTTCAATTGATAGAAAACTCACTTGTCTTGAAATTCTTCAAAATTTCAATGAAAATATTTAAAATTTAATAACTGCTTAACTTTGATACATCTTTTAGAAACAACAATAAAAAATATAGCTGAATTTGTTATCTGTCTACAGAAGTTCACTTCAAATCTTTGACCACTTTTGATTTTGATATTTTTCATTAGCCAGATTTTATGAGAATACCTATAATTACTCTTTATAAATTGAGGATTTTTTTTTTGTTAATTTATAATAATTCTTTGTTAATTATTACAGGTCATAGTAGCTATTAACTAAAATTCAGCTGCCTAGTGTCTAATTAAGAATATAATTTAAATTAATTTTTGTAAATCAACTGCAGCGTGGAAGGTGTTTATAAGCCATTTAAGAAACACACAAAAACCATTAGATTCACTTCAACATTTAAATTTAATTTGTCAAAATATTTTCGTTGCTTTGAGACCGTGACCTGTTCACTGACAAAATTCCATGCTGCATCACGGAATTTTATCAGTGAACAGGTCGTGGTCTCAAAGCAACGAAAATATTTTAGCAAGTTAAATTTTTAATGTTGAAGGTGACCAAATCAGTGTAGCAGCTAGAATAAGAATAGCCTGGGCAAAGTTCATAGAGCTCTAACCTCTGCTGGTGACAAAGGGCCTCTCGCTCAGAGTAAAAGGTAGACTGTATGATGCATGTGTACAAACAGCCATGCTACACGGCAGAGAAACATGGGCTGTGATTGTTGAGGATATGCATAAGCTCACAAGGAATGAAGCCAGTATGATCCGATGGATGTGTAATGTCAGTGTGCATACTCAATAGAGTGTAAGTACCTTGAGAGAAAAGTTGGACCTAAGAAGCATTAGATGTGGTGTGCAAGAGAGACGACTGCGTTGGTATGGTCATGTGGTGAGAATGGATGAGGATAGCTGTGTAAAAAAGTGCCACACCCTAGCCGTTGAGGGGAACCTGTGGAAAAGGTAGACCCAGGAAGACCTGGGATGAAGTGGTGAAGCACGACCTTCAAACATTAGGCCTCACCAAGGAAATGACTAGCGACTGAGACCTTTGGAAATATGCTGTGCTCGAGAAGACCCGGCAAGCCAGATGAAACCATAACCCGTGGCCTATGCCAGGAGCATAACCAGCCCGCTTATGCGTAGCTTTTCCTTCTTTGGTTACTAAACTTTGCTTGCAAAGACCTGTTATGGCAAGTGAAATCAAAATCATTTCGATGACTGGCATCCGTATTAGTGGGGTGCAAAGAGCACCATATGAGTGTGATCGTTGACAGAGCAGCTATTCGAGTATGATCGTTACCAGCGTCGCTTTACTGGCACTTATACCTGTGCGAGTAGGGTGCCAAGAACACCATCCGAGCGTGATCGTTGCCAGAACAGCCAACTGGCTTCCATACACATGGCACGTAAAAGGGCACCATTCAAGCGTGATTGTTACCAATGTCGCTTCACTGGCACCTGTGTCGGTGGCACGTGTAAAAAGATTTGAGCGAGGTCATTGCCAGTACCGCCTGACTGGCCCCCGTGCATGTGGCACATAAAAAGCACCCACTACACTCTCAGAGTGGTTGGCGGTAGGAAGGGCATCCAGCTGTAGAAACTCTGCCAGATCAAGACTGGAGCCTGGTGCAGCCATTTGGTTGCCAGCCCTCAGTCAAAACCGTCCAACCCATGCTAGCATGGAAAACAGATGTTAAACGATGATGATGAAGTGAATCTAACGGTTTTTGTGAGTTTTTTAAATGGCTTATAAACACCTTCCATGCTGCAATTGTTTTCGTTCCAGCACATGATCTCAGATCAGGTCACTTGCTATGCAAGTACATTTCCATAATTTTTGTAAATCATTTTGCATAAAAACTAAATATTCAAGATATCAGAATATATCTTCTATTTTAACTCTTTAGCATTCAGATTACTCAATCAAATATAAGATTTATTTATTCACAATGTTTTGAATAAATCATACCTTATCTTGTAGCTTTGAGATTTTGATGATTATTTTCAGAATAACATACTGGGGTAGGTGTAAGTGACTGAATCTGGTCGTTTGAACAAAAAACAAGAGTGAATATTTAGGCTGGATATAACCAGTTTAAATGCTAAAGGGTCAAGAGATATATAAGGAATGGTCTTTGGGATATGTCATTTAGATGTTGACAAAACAGTTCCAATATAGAAATTATATACCATTTATAAATGAAATCAAAGTCTATGGAATATGGAAGGGATATAGTAGATTTAAATAACCCTGATACTTAACAGATACTCTTTTACTGACTGAATGTGATTTGAACTCAGAAAATAAAGACATATAACAAAATACCAATATATAACTATATGTAATATATATATATATATAATATATATTATTTATATATAATCCGATCGTGGCCGTTCGCCAGCCTCATCTGGCACCTATGTCGGTGGCACATAAAAACACCATCCGAAGACCCGGCAAGACTAGTCAGGCCATAACCCGTGGCCCTTACCTGGGACGTAGTCAGTCCACCTGTGCTTACCTTCCTTCTTGTGACACTTGTGAAGACCTGTTGAGGCAAGTGAAAATCAAATCAAAATCAAATCAAATCAAAATAGATGAACATCAATGGAATTTGTATCTTTGTGGTACCAGTGCCGGTGGCACGTGGCACACAAGAAAACCATCCGAACGTGGCCGTAGCCAGTACTGCATCGACTGGCCTCCGTGCTGTGGGCACGTAACAAACACCATCCGATCGTGGCCGTTTGCCAGCCTCATCTGGCACCTGTGTCGGTGGCACATAAAAACACCATCCGAGCGTGGCCGTCTGCCAGCCTCGTCTGGCACCTGTGTCGGTGGCACATAAAAAAACACCATCCAAGCATGGCCGTTTGCCAGCCTCGTCTGGCACCTGTGTCGGTGGCACATAAAATCACCCACTTCACTCTCGGAGTGGTTGGCGTTAGGAAGGGCATCCAGCTGTAGAAACACTGCCAGATCTGACTGGACTGGTGCAGCTTTCGGGCTCCCCAGACCCCAGTTGAACCGTCCAACCCATGCTAGCATGGAAAGCGGACGTTAAATGATGATGATGAATACTAGCAGCTACCCAGCCTTCACACCAGTCTGGACTGTACTCAAATGTATTGATAAGGCATCTATTGTAATGCTCATGTGTCTGATCACAATTAAAGGCTGCTAGTCGCTACTCTTCACAAGGTCTAAATTCCAACCTGATTAATTATTGCTCTTTTAAGAATTAGCACTTCCTTCTCTAAGCCTAGTTTCGAAATCGAATCCAAGAATCATCCAAACCAATGCAATTAAAGGCACGAAAATAGGATCCCTTTGTTCTGTCAAAAAGTGATTGATCATCTCCCTTTGACCTGCGACCTTCAGTCATGTCAGGCTGAGTTCAAATGGACAAATGCTGACCTAAATAAGCATTGTCTCTATTGCGATATGTCTGTTTTCTCCATTGTATTTATAATATTTGTGACAGCTAGAAAAACAGACATATCGCAATAGAGACAATGCTTACTTAGGTCAGCATTTGTCCATTTGTACTCAGCCAGACATGGCTGTAGGTTGCAGGTCAAAGGGAGATGATCAATCACTTTTTGACCGAACAAAGGGATCCTATTTTCGTGCCTTTAATTGCATTGGTTTGGACGACCGATGATTCTTGGATTCGATTTCAACGCTACCATGTTGGTTTATCCAAAACCAGACGCCCCACGATGTTTACTCGTTGATGCATCCGATTCCAGAGTTGGAGGAGTACTACAGCAGCTTGTTGATGGTATATGGCAACAGTTGTCCTTCTTTTCTAAGCGGTTAAAACCCGCGGAAACCAAATACAGCACATTCAGTCAGGAATTATTAGCGGCATACCTGGCCGTTAAGCATTTCCGTCACATGCTAGAAGGTACCAATTTTGCCATATACACCGACCACAAGCCATTGGTATATGCATTTAACACCAAGCCGGATCGCCACTCGCCGAGAGAAATCCGCCACCTCAACTTCATATCGCAGTATACGACGGATATACGCCACATCAAAGGGACGACCAACTTAGCAGCCGATGCACTTTCACGCACGCAAATCAATGCTATCCACACCACGTCTACAATTGATCTGGCACGTATAGCAGCTGACCAGGAGAATGACGAAGAACTTCTAAAGCTCTGGAATTCATCATCTCTGAAATTTCAGCATGTTCCGCTACCATCATCCACGGCCCATATTTGGTGTGATATCTCCACTGGTTACCAACGCCCTTATGTACCACAGAAACATCGTCGAGAAGTTTTCTCCGCTCTGCATTCTCTGTCATATCCTGGTATTCGCTCCACTCAAAAGCTGATATCGACCCGTTTTGTGTGGACAAGTATCAACAAGGATATCAGAGAATGGACCAAGTGCTGTGTTGCATGCCAAAAAGCAAAAATCCACCAGCACATAAAATCACCAATCGGTTCATTTTCGCAACCCGACGCACGATTTCAGCACGTTCACATTGATATCGTCGGACCCCTACCACCTTCGCAGAACTATACATATTTGCTTACCTGCGTAGATCGTTTTTCGCGATGGC
>NW_021835804.1:30000-38282 GCF_006345805.1 Octopus sinensis
TCTCCTGAAAAATCCCGTAAACCAAAAAAAAATAATCCAGACCACATTGTTGGATTAAGTATCAATTTCATCTCTTTCATATTTTATTTATTATTCTATTTTATCTTTCACTTAGGCCCACATCTTAGTTAAAGTTGCGATCGTCATTTTGTTTGTTTACATTTTCAATATATGTTCTCGATATAATAATTTTCCAGATACTCTATCTTCTAATTAGCCTTAAGATTAAATTAAATAACGTTTAATATTGATACCGTCAAATTAGCCTTAGGATTAAATTAAATAACGTTTAATATTGTTTAATATTGTTAATAATTATTGTTAATTAGCCTTAAGATTAAATTAAATAACGTTTAATATTGTTTTAATATTGTTAATAATTTTTCAGATACTCTATCTTCTAATTAGCCCTAAGATTAAATTAAATAACGTTTAATATTAATAACGTCTAATTAGCCTTAGGATTAAATTAAATAACGTTTAATATTGTTCAATATTGTTAATAATTACTGTTAATTAGCCTTAAGATTAAATTAAATAACGGTTAATATTGTTTAATATTGTTAATAATTACTGTTAATTAGCCTTAAGATTAAATTAAATAACGTTTAATATTACCCACACTCTAATATAATATTAACATTGCTAATATATTTTCAGATACTCTATCTCCTGATTAGCCTTAAGATTAAATAACGTTTTTATCCACACTCTAATATAATATTAATATTGCTAATATATTTTCAGATACTCTATCTTCTAATTAGCCTTAAGATTAAATTAAATAACGTTTAATATTGATAACGTCTAATTAGCCTTAAGATTAAATTAAATAACGGTTAATATTGCTTAATATTGTATATATAATTTTTCAGATACTCTGTCTTCTAATTAGCCTTAAGATTAAATTAATAACGTTTAATATTACCCACACTCTAATATAATTTAATATTGCTAATATATTTCCAGATACTCTATCTCCAAATTAGCCTAAGATTAAATAACGTTTAATATCACCCACACTCTAATATAATATTAATATTGCTAATATATTTTCAGATACTCTATCTCCTAATTAGCCTTAAGATAAACAACGTTTTTATCCACACTCTAATATAATATTAATATTGCTAATACATTTTCAGATACTCTATCCCCTAATTAGCCTTAAGATTAAATAACGTTTTTACCCAAATAACGTTTTTTACACAAACTTTAATATTGTTAATATTTCTTTTTCAAGTACTCTATCTCTAATTAGCCTTAATATCTTCCTGTCTTCTCTCGAACATAATTAGATAGATAAACGGATAGACGGATTATCCAGCATGTCCAGAGCATGGAGACGTGACGAGCTGGATTTATTCGTACGAGCATGGGAGTGCGCCGGCGGAGATAGCCCTAGGGAGGTGATTGCGGCTGCGCTGAAGAGCAGAGGCTACAAGAGGACAGCGGCTCAGATGGAGCGAAAGAGACAGGAATTCGTGCGCTCATATGCGCTTGTACGGTCGCACATTGGCGCACTTGATGCCATCTTTGAGAACGAGCGGGGCAAAGATGGCAAGAATGGAGACGATGAAAGAAGTCACCCCCACCTGGTGGACGCCCGGAGGAGGTTTTGAATGAGAAAACCTGCCCGGGAAGTGAACCCAGGTGCAAGTTCTCCAACCGGCAGCAAGGGCCATGGAGACGGAGAACCCGGTGAAGAGGTAGAGGGGAAGAAGAACTAAAAGAAGGACTGGAAGAGCTAAAGGAAAAGAAAAAGCTCAAGCAGGACCAAAGAGTGAAACAACCAGAAATAGAAGGAACCGCAAGGATGGAACCAAACAGCGCACACGGGTGTGTATGTTCTACCTGAGAGGTTCCTGCTGGCATGGAAAGGAAGGTGCAGGCTGCCGCTTTGCACATCGGGGACCCTGCCACAGAGACACGAGGCAGATGGACAAACCATCAACACAAAGAAAAGGGATGGACCACGCACCACCTGCCCCAAAGCGGAGGTACGCAGATGTTGTGCGCGCCACAAACAGCCAACATGATGTTGTCGAAGAGCAGCCGCTGAGCAACAATCTTTTTTGTGCATGGCACAAAAGATTGTACAGCAGCTGACCTGGCTTCATCAAACCCAAGCCCGCAGGTGGGACTACCCACTATATACCAGAACACCACAGCAAACAGACACAGGATGGACACCGCCGGCAACAAACGTACACCTCACCTCGATACTCCTACTGAACATCAGAGGACTGCAAACACTCAGTAACAGGACAAAGATTCCGTTCCTGAGAGACTTTGTTGCATGCAATCAAGCCATATGCATAGCACTTACAGAAACGCACCTGAAACCGGACATAGCAGATGCGGAGTTATACATAACATTATGCTGTACTACGGACCGACAGGAAAGAAAGGAGTCATGGAGGTGTTGCTATGTACATCCGTGAGGACCTCACACCCCAGGTCCTCTTGTCATACTCAAACTCGGTGTGGACACACTAATTGTACATATTAAGCAACTTGATGTAGTTGTGTGTGCTACATATCGCCCTCCAGATGCCCCAAGCCATGTGGGCAAGTTTGAAGACTGCCTTATAAAAATAGAAGAAATTCTAACCACATTAGAACACAACATAGGTGTGTGCTTCTTATGGGAGACTTCAATCTGCCCAATGTCAGATGGCCCGAGGGCCTTTCTCTCTCAGGAATGACAAGATGTGAACGAGGACAGGCGAGTCCCTCCTGAACCTCATCAACACCCTGTACATGGAGCAGGTAATACTCCAACCAACCAGGGCAGGTAACACACTGGATCTCTGCTTCACAAATGACATGGATCTCATCCATAATGTGAAAGTGACACCGACACTACTCTCGGATCACAACATGATAGAGCTCACCATGTACGGGCCAAAAGAGAGCACGGACATGCAGCCTACAAGAAACCCCCAAAATCTTTACAGCTTGAACTACCATAAGGCAAACTGGAAACAAATTGAGAAAGAGATCCTCAAACAAAACTGGCCTAAATGTCTCTCCTCGCCAGACATCGACGTGAAACTTCAACAATTCATGTCTGTAATGCAAGCCATATGCTACAAATGTGTCCCAGAGAGAAAGGCCACTGTACACAAGAACAAAATCCCCAGAGAGAGGAAAATCTTAATGAGACGGCGTACGAAATTTCAAATCGCCTAAACAAACAGATTGAAAGCAGTGAAAAGTCCCGCCTAAAAATAAAACTGTTGGAAATCGAAAAATGTCTGCAACTCTCCCATGAAAAGAAAGAGCAGACAAAGAAGCCTGGGCTATAGAAAAATAAAATCTAACCCAGAGCTTTCTACAGGTATGCCAAAGAAACAGCTACAGTGCACTGTAGAATAGGGCCACTCCTCGAAAAGGATGGCACACTTACAGGAAACCATGAGGGTAAGTGAAATACTGAATGAGCAATTCAAGAGTGTTTTCACTCCACCCCTTGGGCATCTCCAAATCACCAATCCAACTGACTTTTTTACCACTGCAGATATAAAATCAGAGGCGGCGACGATAGATTACATCGATATAAAGGAAGACGATGTAACCAAGGCTATAGATGAAATGAAAAACAGACTCAGCTACTGGCCCCGATGGATTCCCGGCAATCCTCCTAAAAGCATGTAAGAGAGTCCTAGCAAGACCACTGCAGTTCCTCTTTCAGAGCTTCCTTGCAGCTGGCAAACTTCCAGGAAAACTGAAGGAAGGTAAAATATGCCCCATTCATAAGGAGGTAGCAGAGCGGAAGCCAAGAACTATAGACCTATCTCTCTGACCTCACACATCGCAAGTCATGGAACGAATAGTCAGAAGGAAGCTGATCACCTTCCTTGAAGAGAATGACTTGCTGCCCGACACCCACATGGTTTCGACCAGGGAGAAGCTGTTTAACTCAGCTCCTACAAACACTATGACTGGGTGCTGAAACAGCTGCTCAACCACTCAAATGTGGAAGTGATATATCTCGACTTTGCAAAGGCCTTTGATAAAGTCGATCATGGAATAATATGTCACAACTGCGTGATCTAAACATAGTTGGAAAACTGGGAGAATGGCTTCATGACTTTCTGAAGGATAGAAGTCAGGTGGTAGTAGCCAATGGGGCCACCTCCATTAACACACAAATAGTGAGCGGTGGTCCGCAGGGCACTGTTCTGGGACCACTACTGTTCATAATGGCCCTCTCAGACATGCCCTCAGCCATGCAGAGAGCCACGATCACAAGTTATGCAGATGATACAAAAGTTTCACAGGCAATACAGAACCCTGAGGACGAAATATACAAGTGGGCTGAAAAGAATAGCATGCAGTTCAATGCTGGAAAGTTTCAAGCTTTATACTATCAGCATGCAAAACTGAATGCAATACCCAATGAATACACTGGACCCGGAGGGATTGCAATCCCAGAGGCACAATCAGTGCGTGACCTGGGTATTCACATGAGTGATGACGCGACCTTTCATGTACATATTGCTAAACTGACAATGAAATGTAGACGGCGGCTGGCGGATTCTTAGAACCTTTAGAACAAGAGAACAAGAACCATGATGATCCTCTGGAACACTTGTCCTAAGCCACTTTGACTTATTGCTCTCAGCTATGGCACCCATCCAGTGTCAAGTTGATCACAGAACTTGAGGCGATCCAACGAAGCTACACAAAGAAGATAGCCTCTATGCAGAATGTAAGCTACTGGGAAAGACTCAAGAGATTAAATTATATTCCCTGGAGCGTAGGCGGGAAGATATGCCATAATATATCTGGAAGATCCTGGAGGGAAGTGTCCTGAACTTTGGACTGAGAGTTACGGCAAATGCCAGAACTGGGCGCCACTGCGTGGTGCCTAGGACTCCAAACATGCCATCAAGATGTAGGACAAGATTCTGTGATAGCCTGGGCTTCCGAGGCCCACAGCTCTTCAATATCCTCCGAAGAACCTGAGAGACCTGCATGGGTGGATACAGATGTCTTTAAATGAAGCTGGATCTCTTCTGTCAGGTGTCCCAGATGAACCAACTTCACGGCAGGAGGGGAAGATGAGGGCAGCTGCATCGAACTCTTCATGCACCAAATAGCAGTTGCTAGAAAGCCTCCATGAAGTGAAAACAAGTAGCAACACCAAATGGCGGTGCCCCAGCATGGCCACAGCTCATAAGCTGAAACTAGAACAATCAATCAATCCATCAATCATTACATATATATACTATACATATATATAATAGACATATATAGATATTTTATACTATATGTATATATATACATATATGTATATATATATATATACATATATATACATATATGTATAGATACATATACAATATGTATAATACATATATATAGTACCATATCATATATATATATATATATATATATATATATAAGATATCATATATAATATATATATATTACTATATATATATAGATATAATATATATATATACATATATATATATCACATATATATATATACATTATATATTACATAATATATATATACATTATTATATAAATTTATATATATATACATATATATATATACATATAATATATACATATATATATATATATACATATATATATATACACATATATATATATATAACAGATATATATATACATATATATATATATATAATATATATATATATACATATATATATATACATATATATATATATATATACATATGTTATATACATATATATTATATATATGATATATATATACCTATATACATACATATAGTATATTATATACATTATTATATATGATACATATATATGTATACATATATATATGTATATATATATGTATATATATATATATACATATATGTATGTATACATATTATATATGATAAATATATATATGTATACATATATGTATGTATACATTATATTATACATAATGTTATATATATATATCATATATATATACATATATATATATATACATATATAATACATATATATCTGTCATACATCTATATATGTAGTATATAATATATGTATAATAATATACATA
The DNA here is from genome assembly GCF_006345805.1 of Octopus sinensis. NCBI lineage: Eukaryota > Metazoa > Mollusca > Cephalopoda > Octopoda > Octopodidae > Octopus > Octopus sinensis. The sequence continues at coordinate 36,058 of NW_021835804.1, forward strand.
TATATAGTAAATATTATATGTATATATATATGATATACATATTATATTTACATATATATGTATACATATATATATGTATACATATATTATGTATACAGTATATATATGTATACATATATATATGTATAAATATATATATGTAGACATTTATGTATACATATATATGTATACATATATATATGTATACATATATAATGTATACATATATATGTATACAGATTATATATGTATACATATATATATGTTAAATAGATATGTATAGATATATATGTATATATATATATGTATAACATATATATATGTATATATATATATGTTATATATAATATATATGTTATATATATATATAATGTATATATATTGTATATATATATATGTATATCATATATGTATATGTATATATATATGTATATATATATATATATGTATATATGATATATATATATATAGATATATATATATGTATATATATTATATATGTTATATATATGTATATATATAATATGTATATATATATATATGTATATATATCTACTATATGTATATAGATAATATATATATTATATATATATATATATATATATCTATAGATATATATATATATATGTATATATGATATATATATATGTATATATGTAGATATATATATATTATATTATATTATATATATATATATATGTTATATATAAGATGTATCTATGTATATATATATATGTATATATATATTATAATATATATATGTATGTATATATATCTATATATATATATAAATGTATGTATGTATGTATGTATATATATTATATATATATATATATTGTAGTATATGTTAATAAAATAGAATATATGCATATATATAAACATATATGTACGTACCTACCTCTACATGTACATATACACGCATATATGTGTACAGGACACCAAAAAGACGTCGAACACATAGAGAGACAAAACACATAGACACAACCAAGGAACAAGACAAGCAAAAAAAAGGAGAGATTACAGGACAATAAGCACAACGAAAAATCCCTTCTTCAGTCGCTAAGAGTCATCTACTAAACGTTTCGAAGGATAAAAGCGAGACGATACTTCGAAGAAAAATTCCTTCCCGCGAAAGCAAATCAATTAAAATTCTGAGATCTTTCGCAGAGGGGGTAAAAAAAAGCAAGACGGTAACGACAGTACAAACATATAAACAGTAGAAAATATATATACATAACAGTGGAAAAATAAAATATAACAGTGAGAGAGACAGGACAGGAGAACAAGATAAGAAGGGCTGTTAACGCCAGACGAAAAAAGTATTGCAAACGCTGGATTATCGTGGAAGACGAGAGGGGAAAATTTGTCGACCAGAAGCCTTACAAGCGAGGGCGAGAGAAAAGACAGGATAGCAGTTGTATGATTCCACTCATGTCGTACTGAATTTTGTTTGTTTTTTTTTGTATTCAAACTCAATTAAATCCGTTTTTCTGAATTGAAATACATTGAGATATGTATTTTTTTTACAAACAATTCATCATACCTAATTCCTTACCGTAAACACTTCAGCGATCATTTTAAAAGGATAAATGAATAAATAAGTAAAATAAATATAATGAATACTCAAAGTAACATAAATTGAAAAATGTTAATTACAGGTGGTTGTGTTTTGGTGTAGCAAGACATTAACTGCAGGTACTTTTCTCTGGTTCATGGAACTGAAAATATTAGGCTGGTCGAAATCTTTCTATAATTAGATATATTTCCGCTGCATGACCGTGTACAAATTGTTCCGTTTATATCTCAAATCAAAAGAGTAGCTTCATTAAAACTACATCATGGTAGAATAATTTCAAATACAAAATAATGTAAAGATGCTAATCACGTTTGATAGAAACACATAATTTAAATTATAATTCTATTTAATTCTTTATTTCGCATTAAGTAGCTATTTTACCTTGTACCAGCAATGGTCGAAGAGATATACGTTCTAAGTATTTCGAGAGTTAAAAACTTGCATTTGCTTTGTGTCAGACAAGCAGTGTGCATGTGGATTCTTTATACGGGGATTCATTCATTGTTTGTTTAAAAGATGCACGCCTTATTGAGAGAAGAGAGTTTTGACATCTTCAGCAGAGGGTTATCCTCTTCATGTTTTGTGTTAGCCCAAAGAAAAGTAGGGCTTCAAGCATTCAAGCAACAACAAAAGTACTTTGAGAAATACGAATTCATGTGCAACGCTCACT
>NW_021835805.1:0-27500 GCF_006345805.1 Octopus sinensis
TTCAGAATATTTTCCTATTCCCCTCCACAGGCCTGGAAAGGTATGGACTGGGGATTTTAAACTCGACAGATCTGATAAATCGCATTAATAATAGAAATAGGCAATTTATAACTTCTCTGAATACATTTTCTCGAAATACGAGGTTTTTCATTTTTTTTTTTAATCAAATTCAGAAATGGCGTCATTGAATTGCTTTCTACGACATTGTGCTTTACAAAATCTGGAGGCTAAATTAACAGTGAAAAAAAAAATGTTATTAATTTTACGAATAGAAGCATTTTCAGCAATAAAATAGATTAAATTTATGCTCGTGTTGTCATCAAAAGTATACACAGAGATACACTACACATACACAGACACTGACAGACACACACACGCACACACACACATACAAACTCTCTCTCTTACACACACATACAAAATCTCTCTCTCTCTCTCTCACACACACACACACACACACACACACACAACACACATACCACACACACACACACACATATATACATACAGACTTATATGCATATATACAGACTCGAATTTCACACGCTTATATAATTACAGTCACACACACGAACTCACTCAGACATTCAGAAATATATATATGTACACAGACATTAACACAAACACAGAAACATACACAAGTGCACACTCACACACGCGTATATAGAAACAAATAAAATATGTAATTAAGGACATACACACATACACATACCTGTGTGTGTATCTCTCTCTCTCTCTCTCTCTCTCTATATATATATAATATATATATATATATATATATATATATATATAATATCATGTAATATATATATATGCATATATACCATATACACACATGTATGCATATATGTATATATATATACGTACATATATATCTATATCTATCTATCTATATATATATATATTCGTATTTATATATATATACGCATATATATATATGTATATATATATGCATATATGTGTATATAATATATATGACACACACACACACACACACACACATTCACACACATATATCAGAGCGACTGTCAGTTGCGTCAGCGTATGTATATATCTTAATTAAAATTGGTAACTGCATTTTTGACTAATTCATATATATATGTATGTATATGTGTCTGTGTGTGTGCTCGTTTGTGTGTGTGTGGAAGGTGATGGTCGTGTCTGCGCATGTGTGTGTGAGAGTTTACATGTCTGTATACATAGAGAATTAAAGGTGAAAAAACAAATGAAGAGTGTGAAAATAAACCTTCACTAAACTTTTGATAACCGCAATGTCTGTATATTTTCGATTAATATACATGTAGACATAAATGTCTACATGATCATATACATGCATACTATCATACATGCATGTGTGTGTGTGTGTGTGTACGCATGCAGACTCGCGTAGATACACTCACACATACATTTGTATATGAGTATATATACATGTGGAGGCGAAATGGCCCAATGGTTAGGGCAGCGGAGTCGCGGTCGTAAGATCCTGGTTTCGATTCCCAGACCGGGCGTTGTGAGTGTTTATTGAGCGAAAACACCTAAAATCTCCACGAGACTCCAGCGGGTGGGTGGTGGGGGGGCGATCCCTGCTGTATCCTTTCGCCACAACATTCCCTCGCTCTTTCTTCTGTTGGCCTGCCCGCTTAGCCAGCGGGGTGGCGTCATTCGAAGGCTAAAACAATGCGAAGTGCATAGTGACCAGCGATGTGTAGCAACATCTGATAGCCTGGTCGGTCACGTGACCACGTGATATATATATATATATATATATATATTATATATATATATATATATACATGTACAATAACACATCATCGCACAGGCACATACATGCGTACAAATAAACGTATATACCAGAATGTATATATGTATGTATGTGTATACGCTGTGTGCGTGTGTTTGTGTGTGTATTTGCATGTAAGTATGTATGTAAGCTATTGATCTAAATGTATCGAGATATACTCGTTTAGGAATATCTTACAGAAGTCTGTGAACAATTTGTGGATTATTATCTCCGTGGAGACATGATGATATTCATAACACTTGCATAATCGCGTGGCGGTAAGCATAATATATACGAATATATGCAGGGATCTGTGTAGATACATGTACGTATTCATACTTGTACTTCTGTGTGTATCAGTGTGTGAAGGCGCGTGGCTTAGTGGTTAGGGGCATTCGGTTCATGATCGTAAGGTCGTGAGTTCAATTCCCGGCGGCGCGTTGTGTCCTTGAGCAATACACTTTATTCCACGTTGCTCCAGTCCACTCAGCTGGCAAAAATGAGTAGCACCTGTATTTCAAAGGGCCGGCTTTGTCACACTCTGTGTCACGCTGAATTTCCCCGAGAACTACGTTAAGGGTACATACACGTGTTTGTGGATTGCTCAGCCACTTGCACGTTAATTTCATGAGCAAGCTGTTCGGTTGATCGTATCAGCTGGGACCCTCGTCGTCGCAACCGACGGAGTGCTCTTGTGTATTAGTGTATGTGTATATGTTTTGTGTTTATATGTGTCTGTGTGCGTGTGTCTGTGCGCATGTATAAACATGTAAAAAAATAAGTAGTGAGCAGATATTGTAGAATTTTTATCTTAGTTCCTCGTAACCAGAATAACTTCATTATCTGCACTCCTGATTTTCGCATATATCGTCTTACAAAGACATTGAATTAATCATTGGAGGGGGCTGGGATAAACTACCTGCATCAACTTGCTATAAAACAGGTAGTAATTTTACCTTTGTTTTATTCTTAGTGCAAGTTCTGAAGAGTGCAGTTCGATTTTAACAGATATTTTTTCAAAGCTGTAATGGAGCATATTCGGCATATTTTGCTCTATGAGTTCAACAAAGGCAACAACGCAACAGAAAGTGCGAGGAATATTAATGCAGCATATAGGGATCGGACAATACGCGTAAGCCTATGTCAACAGTTGTTCCAGAAATTTCAAGCCGAAAACTACAGCCTAGAAAACGAATCCCGTCCTGGAAGATCTGTAGAACTCTGGGAAAAATAAGTTGACGACATTGGAGCGGTATGCGTGCTAATTTGTGGACGTACATAAATTACATTCACGTACACACACACACACACACACGCACATCCTGCATTTATATATGCAGAATTCTATATTTTTTCCATTTACACTTCATATCTGCATCTATGCTGGAGGCATTCAATCAAGTTTGCACTTGTTTACTCATTCGCATATAAGCATATGTGTACGCGCGCATTCGCACATTTCTTGCATATGGTTGCATTCTATGTAAGATGTGCACCTATTTGCCTGTAAATTATGCACCTATATGTCTTCATGTTCTTCATATTACCACTTTCATCCTTTTTTTACATGCACATATTCACACACATCTACATACATATATTTTCTCGCACGCATTTCTTTACATGGATGCACGCTTTATGAATAGCTAAAACCTCTTCGAATATAAGTCTTCGATAGAAAGATGCATATTAGATAACATGGAAGATTCATATAAATTACATTAAGATGATAGATTGAGCTAGAGAGCTGATGGATTACAGCATAAATGAAATAACTGATTCAAAAATGGGATAAAATATAAGTTTATGTATTTATATATTTTTTTTAAATACATATTTTTTTAATAATTATTAAACGAAAAAATAGCAGAAGAGGCAAAATATATCAATATGATTTTTCAAAATGGATTGAAAATGAATAAAATTTTAAAACGTGAAGGTAAAAATAAAGCGCGATAGATTAATATGAATTTCAAATAATCCATGATGAAGTGAATTGAATTCTAATGAGAAGCAAAAAATATGGCGTTAAGAGAGCTTTGATCTGACAGTCAAAATAGTACAAAAAATGTAATATGCTGCTTGGGATTTTCAAAAATTGTTTATTATTATAAATATTTAAATTCTTATATTTTATTGCCTTTTAACATTCATCGACTTTTGTCAATTTATTTTTTATCCATCGCCCATCAAACTCATTTTTTTTTACCGTATGTAACATTATTCGCTCATATTTTTGTAATATGCATCTTTCTATTAGTCTTACATTCGAACTTGTTTTTATTATTTATTTTGCGTATTCACATATATGCACATATATAAATGTGTATATGTGTATGTGCATGTGCTCTATCAATCTATCTATCTATCGACATAGACATATATATATATACATACATACATACATACACACATACATACATATATATATATATATATATATATAAACTGTCGAAACTGTGGTGATATTTGGTCAACAACTGATGATGGATAGAGCATTCTTTCGCGTTTTTTCGTTCTTCCCGCTAAATTTTTTTCTTGCCCTTTTGTACCATCTTTTTATATGCGTGTATATGTATGTATGTATACATGTATGTATGCATGCATGTGCATATACATACATCTGATTTCATTTGCATGAGGGAGAGATTAGTTTGATATGGTGAAGGAATGTGAGCAGGTATAGTTGATAACTTGTCATTCTGCGTTAGAAGAATTATGATAATCCATTGATCTCCCCCTCTTATAAACCTCTGCGGGCACTGATGAGAGACTTAGTCAACGCTAGGATGGAGAATCAATGCCTTCGGCAGGTTTGATTGTCGCAGCAACGTTGAGAAACGTGTTTCAAGAATGAGTTGGGCTCCATTTGGTTACATTGCTCAAAATTCTTCCGGATAATTCCGTTTAAGATGACAAACATCAATTTCTATAGATAAGTTGGTATTACGAAATTACGTTATAAAGACACTTGCGCAAAAGAAAACTTCGCTTTCCTAAACATTCGTTTATCAGGCTCCTTTTCTTTGGTGACACCAACGAAAACTATTATGTTAGGATCACAGTTTCAAAGTCGTGACTTCAATTCTTGACCGGCTGATGCGATAGTCCTTTATTAAGGCACTTCGTTTCTCGTTGCTCCAGGCAAATCAATAAATGAATACCAGCTGTGTACTGCCACAGCATACTATCTCCCTTCAGCATTCGCCTCCTTGACATTCCGCTGCTTGGGTCAAAGCCTATTTCTGCAGTAAACTACATATGAACCTAATACATTTAGCTGAAAGAGTGATACAAACAACAACATCAGATTATCTTGCGAGTGACGGCTTAGCTCAGCACTTTGTACCCCGATTCCTGAAATCTATTTGTGCCTTCCTGAAATTTATTTGTGCCCTCAGACATAAGATAAAAATCCTTTACCTCGAATCTTTCAAAATCGTTTCCTGTCTCCACATCGTTAAGAAGATGCTAGCAAGTATTGCCAAGCCTAATAGTCTTCAGTGATAGCTGATTCATTATGTCTTCGACTTTCGAAACCTGCTGACTGGCTCACCTACTCTCCACCATTAACTTTAATCTTCACATGTGGTCTGTATTCTTGCAACACTAAACCATTACACATTCCTTAATAAATTCACAACTAAGTGTAGAGGATTCTTTCTTAAAAGCTTGGGTATTCCGGGTTGCTATCAATATTAGAACCTCCTTCACACTTAATTCATTTAAACTTTTCTTCAACGAAATTCTTTGATCTCCAAAGCTGGTTGGCTGGCTGGCTGGCTGGTTGGCTGGTTGGTTGGTCAGCCAGGCGGTCAGTTTGGTTAATTGCTTGGAGCACCGATGCTTGCTTCACTGGTAATTTTTATTACCCACTCTCTCTCCGTCCCTCCCTCACTCGGTCGCTTTCTCTCTCTCTCTCTCCCTCTCTCTCTCTCTCTCTCTCTCTCTCTCTCTCTTTCTCTCCCTGGAATGTGAAGATGATGTGGTGATACAGTTTGCGGTATCTACTCAACCACGTCCACTTTATCGTAGACGGACAGTTTGGTCTCCGAACAAAAGGCTCTGGCATTAGTACACCACATGAGGATGACAAGAATGACGATGAAGATGAAGATGATGATGATGATGTTGATGATGATGATGATAATGATGACGACGATGAGGATAGCGATGATCATGATGATAATGATAAGGTAGAGGAGGAAGAAGGAGGAGGAGAAGCGTCTGTGTGGGTAGCTGCGTGTTTATATGTACATGGCTGCTTATATAACTGTATGCATGTGTGTGTCTATGTATAAATATATATATTATATATATAATATATAATATATATATAATATATATATATATAATGTATGTATATATATGTATATATAATATATATATATATATATAGAGAGAGAGAGAAGAGAGAGAGAACGATACATATATGTATATATATATATACATATATATACATACCTATATATAATATATACATGTGTGTGTGTGTGTCTGTACATATATATGGATATATACATACCTATACATACACACACACATATAAATAACATATATATGTATGTATGTATGTATGTATGTATGTATGTATGTATGTATGTATGTATGTATATATGTGTATATATGTATGCATATACATCTATGTATGTAAGTATGCATATATTCATGTATATATAAATATATGTATGTGTCTGTATGCATATGCACATATATGTATACATGTGAGTATATATATAATATATGTGTGTGTGCGTGTGTGTGTGTGTGTGTGCATGTGTGTGTGTGAGTGTGTGTATGTGTGTGTGTGTAATCCATTAACACAGAAGTAGATAGGAGATTAGATCAGCAAATCTTAGTTTATTTTATCTAATTTTTTTTTACTTTTATTTCTTTGCTTCGTTGTTTTAGTTTCCTTATCATCCTTTTCGTCCAAATATCTATGTATCGATTATGTATTCACACCAGATCGATTGCTGATGGTAAATCTATTTACGGTTCCTCGCTGTAGCTGTTGCTGCTGCTGCTGCAGCTCTTGTTGCTTTTACCGTTGCTACTGTTGTTCTAGTTGTTCTATTCGGTTGTGATAGTGGTGGTCGATGTGGTGGTCGTGGTGGAGTTGTCCCCGTCATCGTCACCGTCACCCTAGCCTGAGTTTTATAGTGTTCGTCGTCGTCGTCGTCATCGGCGTAGTGGAAATAATAGTGATGCTAGTATTGGTGGTAGTGATGGTGGTGGTGGTGGTGGTGGTGGTGGTGGTGGTGGTGGTGGTGGTGGTGGTGGTGGTGGTGGTGGTGGTGGTGGTGGTGGTGATGGTGATGGTGATGCTGGTGGTGGTGGTGGTGGTGGTGGTATTTATCGTCGTCATGTAAGTTTCATAGTTGTAATCATGCAACTCTTTTACTCTTTTACTTGTTTCAGTCATTTGACTGCGGCCATGCTGGAGCACTGCCATTAGTCGAGCAAATCGACCCCCAGGACTTATTCTTTGTAAACCTAGTACTTACTTATTCTATCGGTCTCTTTTGCCGAACCGCTTTTGTGTGACGCTCCACCGTCTGTAACAGAGTATGAGCAACCGATAAGAGGGGCGATATGAACAGTATAGAAAAAATAAGATGATGAGAATGTGAACTTTTTGATACAGATCTATATTTAAGAGATGAGGAATTATGTACATTATTTACATTATTAGTCTTCATCTTGTTTGTTGTTAGTTAACACAACGTTTCGGGGTTGATATAATTTCCAGCCTTCATCAGGTGTCTTGGTGAAATTTCGAACCTGGATTCTCATTCCTAAGGTATTTTTCGATGTTATTGTTGTTTTTATTATTATTATTATCATTATTATTATTATTATTATCATTATTATTATTATCATTATTATTATTATTACTATTATTATTATTATTCAGTTCATTGCTTGGAATCGAACTCGGAATCTTGGGGCTAGTAGCCCGCGCTCTTAAACACTACGCCATATGCCCGTGGGCACATGGCGTAGTAGTTAATGATAATAATAATAATAATAATAATAATAATAATAATAATAATAATAATAATAATAATAATAATGATGATAATAATTAATAATACTGGACACTGCACACATCCTACGCAAAACACTTTCAATACAGTAACCATAAGAGCATCACAGCAAACCCCAGCACATACCCAAGACACACAGAGATGTGCTCGGTAGTGAAGTAAAAGCACGCTGAAGAAGAAGAGAAGAAGAAGAAGAAGAAGAAGAAGAAGAAGAAGAAGAAGAAGAAGAAGAAGAAGAAGAAGAAGAAAAGAAGAAGAATAAAGAAGAAGAAGAAGAAGAAGAAGAGAAGAAGAAGAAGAAGAAGAAGAAGAAGAAGAAGAAGAAGAAGAAGAAGAAGAAGAAGAAGAAGAAGAAGAAGAAGAAGAACAACAACAACAACAACAACATCATCATCATCGAAAAATACGTTAGGAATGAGGACCCAGGTTCGAAATTTCCCCAAGATACCTGACGAAGTTTGGAGAGTATATCAGCCGAAATGTTGTGTTAACAACAAACAATATGAGGACAAATATCCGTCAAATGTAAATAATGTAATAATGTGAACTTTTTGTTTAAAAAAATGGGGAAGACTGTAAAAATCATGTATAAATGTAACCATTCCACTTCGGGGGGTAGGGTGGGCATTGCGCTTCATTCTTTCATAATTTCATTCGTTTCTTTGATTTTTTCTTCTTTACTCAATTTCACTTTTGTAATTTTTAGTTCCCCGAGTTTGTTTTGCATTGTCTTTTGTATTGTAAAGCATCTCTATGCAGCCTGAATGGGTAATAAAAAAAAAAAGAGATAAATTAAATATCGGTGAAACACTGGTGTCGATCTAATCGACTATACCCCCTTCCCCAAAATTTCAGGCTTTGTGCCTAAACTAGAAAGGACTATTATAATTATTATGTTTGGCCTGCTAACGATTCTGCCAGTTCGCCGCCTTTTATACCAAGACAAAACAATGTACATGATAACACTTCCGATCAGCTAAGATTAGAAGCCATGGGAGCCACTGCCTAGTACTACATCAGGGTTATTATTATTATTATTATTATTATTATTATTATTATTATTATTATCATTATTATTATTATTATTATTATTGAGTGAGAGAGCAGTTCATGCCATCAAAGTGACACTGGGGTAAAATATACGAAGCCCAATATACCCATCATGACTACCCGTCTGATAAAGGTACACCAGGCACATGCATCACAACCATATGTGCGCGACATGGTGATCTCATATCAAGATAAACAGCACATGACCTTGCAGGTGGGGCCCAGTTAGAATTTTCTTCAGGTTGAGTAGCCCATCCCGCTCAAACGGTCCCTGAATAAGGGTTGCTTAAGGATGTTGAAAGAACCACCCATGTTTCCAGAGGTGAACTATTCAAATCCCAAAGAATCCCTCTCACACACATGGCTATGATGCTCCCCCACTACTTCTGCTCGTGATCAGAGATGCACATATCGTCAGCCACTAGGGACATGCTCAACTGGTTAAGGTCAAACAACTGACAAGCAAATCTGTGGTATTGAGCAGAATATTTGCTGTAGCCCATCTTTTATACCAAGACAAAACAATGTACATGATAACACTTCCAATCAGTTAAGATCAGAAGCCATGAGAGCCACTGCCTGGTACTGCATCATTATTATTATTATTATTATTATTATTATTATTATTATTATTATTAACATCCATCATCATCATCATCATCATCATCATCATTATTATTATTATTATTATTATTATTGAGTGAGAGAGCAGTGCATGCCATCAAAGTGACACTGGGGTAAAATATACAAAGCCCAATATACCCATCATGACTACCCGTCTGATAAAGGTACACCAGGCACATGCATCACAACCATTATTATTATTATTATTATTATTATTATTATTATTATTATTATTATTATTATTATGTTTGTCACTGATATAAGGCAACGAACTGGTAGAACGGTTAGCAGCGCTGGACAAAATGCTTTGTAGCATTTCGACCGTCTGTACCTCCTGAGATCAAATTACTCTGAGGTCGACTTTGCCTGTCAACCTTGACAAAATCAATGAAATAGTTTCCAGTTGAACACTTGGATCGATGTAATCGACTAACGCACTCCCTGCAAAAAATTTCAGGCCTTATACCTATAGCAGAAAGGATGATGTTTGTCGCTGATAGAGCGGTGAGCTGGCACCCTAGTCAAAACGTTCAGTGACATTTCGTACACCTTTACGTTCTGAGTTCAAACTCCGCCGCGGTCAACTTTGTCGTTCATCGTTCCGGGTTCAATGAAATAAGTATCAGCCGAACACCGAGGTCGATGTAATAGACCCCCACAAGATTCCAGGCCCTAGATTAGAAAGGATTATGCTTGTTGCTGATTTAGTTGTTGTTGCCATAGTTATAGTTTGCGTGGTTTTTACTGTTGCCCTTTTCGTTTTTTTTTTGTTTATATTCTTGTATCCGTTTGTTGTTTTGGTGGTGGTTTTTCTTAAGTTTGTTATTCTTCAACCTTTTCTTGTTGGTTTTGGTCACTCCTTGCTGATTTTATAACTGTATTTGTTGTTGTTGTTGTCTTGATGATGGTGGTGCCGGTGCTGGTGCTGGTGGTAGCGGTGGTGGTACGATGGTGATAGTGATAGCACTGGTGGTGATAGTAGTAGTGGTGGTGATGGTGGTGGTGATTGTGGTGGTGATGGTGGTCGTGATGATGGTGATAGTAGTGGTGGTGATGATGATGGCGGTGGTGATGGCGGTGGTGATGGTGGTGGTGATTGTGGTGGTGATGGTGGTGGTGATGATGGTGGTGGCGATGGCGGTGGTGATGGTGGTGATGATGGTGGTGGTGATGGCGGTGGTGATGGTGGTGGTGATTGTGGTGGTGATGGTGGTTGTGATGGCGGTGGTGATGGTGGTGGTGATTGTGGTGGTGATGGTGGTGGTGATGGCGGTGGTGATGGTGGTGGTGATTGTGGTGGTGATGGTGGTGGTGATGGCGGTGGTGATTGTGGTGGTGATGGTGGTCGTGATGATGGTGGTGATGGTGGTGGTGATGGCGGTGGTGATGGTGGTGGTGATTGTGGTGGTGATGTTGGTGGTGATGATGGTGGTGATAGTAGTGGTGGTGATGATAGTGGTGGTGATGGCGGTGGTGATGGTGGTGATGATGGTTGTACCGATGGTGGTCGTAATTGGTTTGCGTTTGTTTTTTGTTGTTTTCCTAATTACAATAGCGATTGTTGTTGCTCTTTGGTAGATGTATTCCTCCTTATGCTGCAGCGATAGTGATGATACGCAGATAGGGAAAAGTAGTAGTAGTAGTAGTAGTAGTAGTAGTAGTAGTAGTAGTAGTAGTAGTAGTAGTAGTAGTAGTAGCAGCAGCAGTAGTTGTAGCAATAGTAGATGTTCTTACTGCTTGCTGTTATTATTGTCGTTGTTCTGTTGTTGTTGCTGTTGTTGTCTTGATGATGGTGGTGGTGGTGGTGGTGGTGGTGGTGGTAGCGGTGGTGGTACGATGGTGATAGTGATAGTACTGGTGGTGATGATGATGGTGGTGATAGTAGTAGTGGTGGTGATGGTGATGGTGGTGGTGATGGTGGTGGTGATGGTGGTGGTGATGGTGGTCGTTGTTGTTGTTGTTGATGCTGCTTTTGTTGCCACTACTGATACTGCTACTACCACCACCTTGTATTCGTTTTGGGGAATCTGACCTTATTCTACACAACGGACAACACCAGTGTCTGGATTTATTCGTCTGGATCTAGGCAGAGCATTCCGTTGTTGTTGTTGTTGTCGTCGTCGGTGTTGGTGGGGGTTGCGGTGGTTGCGGCGGCGGTGGTGGTGGTGGTGGGGGGGTTGACGTTGTCGTCGTGGATGTTTGTTTTCTGGATTTTATTTTCGTTACTCTCATCGTTAAATGTTTAGTCATAAAGAAGAAGAAGTAGAAGAAGAAGAAGAAGAAGAAGAAGGCTGAAGAGGGGGAGAGGAGGAGGAGGAGGAGGAGGAGGAGGAAGAATAGGAGGAGTCGATAAGTTTATGTTACTGGGCATTGAATGAGGAGATAAACGGTTGAACACAGTGATAATGGGAAAATTGAAAGAAACAAACTGTAGGGAACACAATAGAGAGGGGGCAAGGAGATTGTGTAAGAGAAAATCAGACAGAAAGGGGGAGAGAGAGACGATATTTGCTGGTTGATTGGACTAGCTGCGTAAGAAAAGACCACTCCAATAACTTGTTCAGTTGTGCATGAGACAGAAGAGTGTGAAGGTCCGAGACCACCGACGCCTGTCGGCATGGTGCATTAAGCAACAGAATTTTAGCAACAAACATCCAGCCATAATTAGTTCTCCTTGTCTTTTTCTGTTTTTTTAAATATAGTGTATCTAGTACATTATTTCAACCATTCTGGTGCCACACATCGCTTTAAATATCCTAACCCATCCACAGCATCCTCCAAAACAGAGTGCCCAGCATTTAGCAGAGAATGTATATACTTCATATGTATTCAAAGGAAGTTTGACTTGAAACTTTCCTGAAAGTTTTATTCACTTGTTACTAACAAGTGACCTACGCCCCATCAAAAATATTAACCTACGCCCCATCAAAATATTAACCTACGCCTCATCAAAATATTTCCCAGCCCCATCAAAATATTTCCACGCCCCACCTTGAGAAGCACTGATCTACTACTAATATTATTAGAACTAAACTATTAAAAGCAGCTCGAAGGCGGCGAGCTGGCAGAATCGTTAGCACGCCGGGCGAAATGCTTAGCAGTATTTCGTCTGTCACTACGTTCTGAGTTCAAATTCCGCCCAGGTCGACTTTGCCTTTTATCCTTTCGGGGTCGATAAATTAAGTACCAGTTTCGCACTGGGGTCCATGTATCCGACTTAATCCGTTTGTCTGTCCTTGTTTGTCCCCTCTATGTTTAGCCCCTTGTGGGTAGTAAAGAAATATATTAAAAGCAGCTCGAGCTACCACGTGGCGGTTTCATCGCCTGTACATGTTATGTTACTCATGATGTGGACTGCCTCAGAAGGCAACAATTCATTGCTCCTCTCTACTTACTGCTGATAGTGTATATCATACCACAATGCTTAAGAGGCCAGTGAGGCTACTAAATTTGCGTTTGTTTATCTTGTTAAATTGAAGCGTTTATTTATCTTGTTAAATTGAAGCTATTCAAATTTTCTCTAGATTATTTTCATTAAATGAAGTCCAGATGTATTGTTTGTTTTGTTACGTTTTTTATTTTTGTTTTTTTTTTGCATGTTGAGAAAAATTGCATTCACTTTTACTAGAGATTGACAATAAAGAAGTTACACGCATTTAAGTTCGTGGGATTTTAGCCAATCAGAAGCCATAAATATTTTAAACTGCAAACGGTTGAAATTTAGTAACGTCTGCAGTTATTTCTGTTTAGATGTATCTTTATATGTTTAACTGGACTTGATGGGGAAATAGTGATTTAAGATGTAATATAACATAATATAATATAATAGTAATGATGCGGGTTTGGGGGCGATAAGAACTGTAGCTGCTGCGATATCAAATTCTACTCCTTGCGTGTCTATGTGGTCTTTTATTCATTTCTACTCTAGGCACAAGGCCCGAAATTTTGGGGGAGGGGGTCAGTCGCTTAGATCGAGCCAGTACGCAACTGGTACTTAATTTATCAACCCTGGTAGGATGAAAAGCAAAGTCAACCATGGAGGAATTCGAACTCAGAACGTAAAGATAGACGAAATACCACTAAGCATTTCTCCCGGCGTGCTAACGTTTCTTATTCCTTTACTGCCCACAAGGGGCTACACACAGGAGGCACACAAGGACAGACAAACGTTATTAGTCGATTATATCGACCCCAGTGCGTAACTGGTACTTATTTAATTGACCCCGAAAGGATAAAAGGCAAAGTCGACCTCGGCGGAATTTGAACTCAGAACGTAACGGCAGACGAAATACCGCTAAGCATTTCGCTCGGCGTGCTAATGTTTCTGCCAGCTCGCAACCTTATGTGGTCTTTTATTGAGTCGGGGACCTAAAGGTATAGTCGGTTTACAACTTGAGATACGAACTGGTTTGCTTATATATTTTGCCGTGTATTATATAATTTGTAGAGACTGGGCCGAGCATGACCCACACGTCGGAATAACATGATGGATCTGGTATATTGGTATGTACCATTGTAGTTATTCATTCTGCTGACCAAATTTGCTATCGATGATGGTAAGATGGGCGGGCGGGCGGATTCGTCGTAACAATGCTAGCATTGGAGATGTCAGGATCTAATTGTTTTAACAGAACTGTAGAGGGATTTTCATTCGTCGTTTTGAAAGTGATGGTGGTTGTGTGATGGTTGTGGTGGTTGTGCTTATTGAAGAATATTCGAGCTTCTACTTCTGATCTTGTTGTTGTTGTTGTTGTTGTTGTTGTTGTTGATGATGATGATGATGATGACGACGACGATGACGACGACGATGACTGATGATGACTGATGATCATGGTGGTGGTGGTGGTGGTGGTGGTGGTGGTGTGAAAGATGCTTGTGATGGTGATGCTGATTGATTCAAATTTCCTAAAAACAATAATATATAAATGATGATGATGATTCCGCCGAAGTCGACTTTGCCTTTTATCCTTTCGGGGGTCGATAAATTAAGTACCAGTTGCGTACTGGAATCGATCTAATCGACTGGGCCCCCACCCCTAGAAATTCAGGCCTTGTACCTAGAGGAGAAAAGAATAATATATAAACGATGATGATGATGATGACGACGACGACGACGATGATGATGTTGATGATGATGATGATGATGATGATGATGATGATGATGATGATGATGATGATGATGATGACGACGATGATGATGATGGTGTCGATGGTGACGACGACGACGATGATGATGATGATGATGATGATGATGACAATAATGACGATGGTGACGATGATGATGATGATGATGAAGATGGTGACGATGGTGACGACGACAACGATTATGATGATGATGATGATGATGATGAAGATGACGATGATGATGATGAGGATGATGATGATGATGAGGATGATGATGAGGATGATGATGATAATGATGATGATGACGATGATGATGAAGATAGTGACGAAGACAACGGCAACGAATTCGAGCACGACGTCGAAAACTACGACAACGGCGACGACGACGACGACGGGAACGGCGGCAGCGGCGGTAGCGGCGGAAGCAGTGAAGTGGTCAATAACTGGTAAGTGCTGCTGGCGGGAGTATTTATGGAGACGTTTATACTACCGTTCCGAACCACTCGGGAAATAATTATTCCTTCTTTTCTTTCCTTTTCTTTTTATGTTTCCAAATAAAATTTCAAAAAAAAAAAAAAAAGAAAGAAAATTTTTTTAATAAACCATTACAAACACAACAACGAAAAAAATATCAGCAGCAAAAACAAAATTAAAAAAAACAACCTAAAATATAAAAATCAAAAAGCATGAAAAATCATAACGAACATTGAACGATCTAACGGGGTTAAAGGTTAAGAGGTTAAAGATTGCTTGTCTGATAATTTTAAACAGTGTGATTTGATTTCTGTTACTGCTGTTGCAATAGCTGTTATTGTTGTTGTACTTGGTGTTTTTGTTGTTGTTGTTGTTGGCAGTGGTGGTGGTGGTGGTGTTTAGCATCGGTGATTGGAAGTGTTTGGAAGATGATAAATATTCTATTTGAATTACATTAACACTTTGCTGGCCCCCGTTGCATTGTTGTTCATTCAAAGAGGAATTTCCTCGATACCGTTGCCTATTTAATTCCAAAAATTTATTATTTACCGGTCGGCTGGCCTGGTGGCTGGCTGGCCTGTCTGATGGCAGGATAGAACGAAGGTTGGTTAGATGGTTCGTGGTTCATTTATACGCTGTATAGAAGGCGGCGAGCTGGCAGAATCGTTAGCACGCCGGGCGAAATGCTCAGCGGTATTTCGTCTGCCGTTACGATCTGAGTTCAAATTCCGCTGAGGTCACTTTGCCTTTCGTCCTTTCGGGGTCGATTAAATAAGTACCAGTTACGCACTGGGGTCGATATAATCGACTTAATCCGTGTGTCTGTCCGTGTTTGTCCTCTCTGTGTTTAGCCCCTTGTGGGTAGTAGAAGACAGGCTATAGTAGAAGACAGTTGCCCAAGGTACTACGCAGTGGGACTGAACCCGGAACCATGTGGTTCGAAAGCAAACTACTTACCACACAGCTAATCCTACGCCTAGGAAATTTATTTTAAAAAGTTTAAAGTTGAACATTTAGAAAAATATATATAAAAGAAACTAAAGCTTATCTTAAATTAACCAGTTTTGTGTATAACGAAATCATTGTTTATACGATTTTCAAAGCACTCAAGCATGAATATACATTTTGTAAAGCTTTAAATTAATTTTTTTTAATCAATGGCGCGTATAGATAACCCTTGCCGGGCAATGTTACAGAATCACCAACAGGAAAGAGATGCTTCCATTCCATTTTGTTACCGTATTATAAGGAATGAAGGACGTGAAATTTTGTCAGAATATGAAATAATATCTTTTTTGGGGGGAACAATAGATCTCGAAGCAGATACAGTTATAAGTAACAGCGTGTGAACACTGGGTTAAAAATATTTTCGATAAATAAAAACAGGCAACAGGATTATTTTATGTTCTCTTGAAATTACTAAATTGTCATGGCGTCAGAACACATCGTTTAATTTTGAATTTTTACTCGGCTTGATGTCGTCACCGTCATCGTTATCGTTGCTTTCATCGTATTAGTTTTTGTTGTTACTGCTATTGTTCTTTTGTTCCGTATCAGCCCTGATTCAGTCGTATGATGAAACGCGCCGTCACCTGTAACTACCCCACTTTTTTTTCTCGAACACTGTGTGTCAAATACCATACAGCCCAAGACATTTGAGTATGGTTTAAGACAGGTTTGGCTTTTGTTTCATGCTAATCAAGTGACAACGTAGAAAGGCGGCGAGCTGGCAGAAACGTCAGCACGCCGGGCGAAATGCTTAGCGATTCGTCTGCTCAGTCTGCCACTACGTTCTGAGTTCAAATTCCGCCCAGTTTGACTTTTGCCTTTCATCCTTTCGGGGTCGATTAAATAAGTACCAGATACGCACTGGGGTCGATATAATCGACTTAATCCGTTTGTCTGTCCTTGTTTATTCTCTCCGTGTTCAGCCCCTTGTGGGTAGTAAAGAAATAGGTATTTCGTCTGCCGCTACGTTCTGAGTTCAAATTCCGCCCAGGTCGACTTTGCCTTTCATCCTTTCGGGGTCGATTAAATAAGTACCAGTTACGCACTGGGGTCGATATAATCGACTTAATCCGTTTGTCTATCCTTGTTTGTTTTCTCTGTGTTCAGCCCCTTGTGGGTAGTAAAGAAATAGGTATTTCGTCTGCCGCTACGTTCTGAGTTCAAATTCCGCCCAGGTCGACTTTGCCTTTTGGGGTCGATAAATTAAGTACCAGTTACACACTGGGGTCGATGTTAACGACTTAATCCCTTTGTCTGTCCTTTTTGTGCCCTCTATGTTTAGCTCCTTGTGGGCAATAAAGAAATAAGACAGTGGCTCCCTCGTGATTTTGCTGTTGTTTTGACAGTGTTATTGTTGTTTTTCTTCTCCTGTTTTTTCTTCTTTTTCTTCTTCTCCTCTACCTTTTCTTATGACTAAATCTGATGTTCCTTATACAAATGACGATGATGATAGTGATGATGGATGTAATAACGATGACGACCACGATGACGAGGCCGATGACAACGGCAATGACGATGACAATGACGATAGTGAGGATGAGAATGATAACGACGACGATGACAAAAATAATGACGATGACTACGACGACAACGATGATGTTGATGATGACAACGGCGGCGACGACGCCAACGACGATGACGTCATCAGTGAGATCAATGCTTATTTTTTGCTGCTGTTATTGATGCTGCTGCTACTGCTGCTGCTGCTATTGCAGTGGATGCAACGTTCTTGTTGATGCTGTCTTCTCTGTTATTTCATTTGTTAATGTTGCGCTTCCTGTTTTTGAAGTAGTCCACGACCACCACGACGGTGATCAGATCGCTACTTTCTTCTGTTGTTTGTTTTTGTTTATTTTTGGTTTGTTTTGTTTTTGTTTTTGTTTTTTTGTTTTCTTTTCTTCTATCTGTTTTACATATTTATTATGTTGAAACCTGTGTTATGGAAAGCTTTGAAGTTTTCTTGGTTTCTTTCACATCTCCGCTCCTCATCACCTCGCTCGAAGAATTGAGTCAATGAAAAAACTTTTCGACTTCGAATAATGATATCTTAGCATATTTAGCCGGCGTCAAATGGAAGGCAATTGCACACACATGCAATCACACACACACACACACACACACACACACACTCACACACACACACACATACACACACACTCACACAAACACAAATACTCACATACATTCATACACACATACATAAATACACACATACACACATATACACATACACACACATACACTTACACACACACACACACACACATAAATTAATACCATTATTATGATGCAACTCTTAATGTTGGTGAGCTAGCAAAATCGTTAACAAGCCGGACAAAACGCTTAGCGACATATCATCCGTCTTTACATTTTGAGCTCAAATTCCGTCGAGTTCGCCTTTGCTTCTCATTCTTTCGCGGTCGATGAAACGATTAGCAATCAAGAACTGGTCTTAATGTAATCCTCTTGCCCTTCTCCTAAATAAAAAAAAATGCTGATTCGGTGCTAAAATTTTGAAATGATTATTTTGTAATCATTTTAAGCTGCGAGTCGCAGAATCGTTAGTGCATCTGGAAAAAAAAAAAACCCCGTTGCGACATTTGTTCCCACTCTTTTCTTTTTGAGTTTTTGGAACAATAGATCTCGAAGCAGATATAGTTATAAGTAAAAGCGTGTGTGAATAAAAACAAGCAACATAATCATTTTACGTTCTCCTGATATTTCTAAATTTCTAAATTCTTATGGCGTCAGAAATTTGTCAGAATACATCATTTAATTTTGAAGTTTTACTAGGCTTGTCGTCACCGTCATCGTTATCGTTGCTTTCATTGTATTTGTTTTTGTTGTTACTGCTATTGTTCTTTTGTTCTGTATCAGCCCTGATTCAGTCATCGGTATGAAGAAACGCGCATCACCTGTAACTACCCTATTTTCTTTTTCTCGAATAGTGTGTCAAATGCCATACAACCCAAGACATTTGAGTATGGTTTGATATTTTCTGGGTCGATCAAAATAATACCAAAAATACCAGAAATATTTGAGTCGATTACACCGACTTATTCTCTCCTTTCACAGCTGCAAATCTTGTGCCCAACACTAGAAATAATTTTTTTATGCAACCATTTGGATAATAACGATACGGGGTTTTGGCACCGATTCTAGGAACTGTGAAGTGATGACAGAAGCTAAAAATCAGCTAGAAAAGCCGATGGGCCTGCAACTCGGCACCTGTAAAGGCAGATTGAACAGTATCGTGAGGTACAAGACAGTTTGACCGAAACGGTTAATTTGCTTGGTGCCTGGTTTGGACCAGATCTTCAAGTACCGTAATACCTCGAATATTGTGGGTGTTACGTTCCAAAGCCCCACGCGATAGGTGAAAATCTGCGAAGTGGATGGAAGCACTCCGTCGGTTACGACGATGAGGGTTCCGCGAAATTAACGTGTAAGTGGCTGAGCACTCCACAGACACGTGTACCCTTAACGTAGTTCTCGGGGATATTCAGCGTGACACAGAGAGTGACAAGGCCGGCCCTTTGAAATACAGGTACAACAGAAACAGGAAGTAAGAGTGAGAAAAAGTTGTGGTGAAAGAGTACAGCAGGGATCACCACCATCCCCTGCCGGAGCCTCGTGGAGCTTTAGGTGTATTCGCTCAATAAACACTCACAACGCCCGGTCTGGGAATCGAAACCGCGATCCTACGACCGCGAGTTCGCTGCCCTAACCACTGGGCCATTGCGCCTCCACATAAAATCTGCGAAGTTGAACAGTCCTGTATGTTGTCTTTTTTTTTCATAATATGTATGTTTTTATTTTATTGTAATGCAAAACAATACCACAGATGAATCGACGTAAGCTTAACTAACAAACCGCGATAGGTGAACCGCGATAGAATAATTGCGATATGGTGAGGGATTGCTGTAGAGAAAAAAGGAACTTATTTGAAAATGAGCTATGAGAATTTTATCCCGGGAAGGTTGGGCAGAGATGTATTTCTTTACTGCCCACAAGGGGCTAAATATAGAGGGGACAAACAAGGACAGACAAAGGAATTAAGTCGATTACATCGACTCCAGTGGGAAACTGGTACTTTATTTATCGACCCCGGAAGGATGAAAGGCAAAGTCGACCTCGGCGGAATTTGAACTCAGAACGTAACGACAGACGAAATACGGCTACGCATTTCGCCCGGCGTGCTAACGTTTCTGCCAGCTCGCCGCCCTGGCAGAGATGGTGAACTATCACATCGCATCCGTCATCTATTATAGCTTGTCTGTTGTGCATAATAATAGTTCACGTCCGACATGACTGGAGAGTCTGTTCTTCCGCTCTTTGTGAAAGAGACATGCTCCATTTGCTGTCACCACTCGCTGAGTGGAGAACAGGGCAGGCCGTGGCTGATGATGCGTAGGCCATGTAATAGTGGCGAGCATTACCTGTTCGAGATAAACTGCCTGAGAAGCGCTTAGTGCGACGAAGCCTTTCTGCCCACACTCTTTTATTGCCCGAACATTGTTCAATCGTCGAGTTAAAGCGAACAGCTGCTGTCCCGTAGTGGGATCGGCGGGGAGCAGATCCTGCTATCAAATGACTCCATTGCAGAAAATCGTCCCGCTTCTTTTGGCCGGGAACGATAAGCAGTTTTTATCTGTCTGGTGGTTTGTGGGAAAAGAGATTCTGTGGTGTGTGTGATACTGAAAGATCTGAAAATAGATAGTTCCCTCTTTGGCCAAGCGCTCATCAATTTTCATCAAGTTTCATCAGGAAAAGAAAGCGAGGATGGAGAGGGAAATGCTATATCCCAGTAAATATTTTGAAACGTGGATGAGAGTGGTGAGTATGATCCATGTGAACGAGCCTACTTTGAATATTCGCTTATAGAGCCAGGTGTGGCTCGAGAAGGAACAAACAACAACAAAGCAAACATCATTAGTACAGGAACCTTTTGATACCACCTCATAATTTGTAAGAGGCTCACACAGAGGATCACTCTCTTGTGCATGATTCGAGGGAGATTTTACTGCTATTTCTAAGAGGCCAAGTTATAACGCATAATAGTGTTGCATGATTTCATGATTTATTTACAAGTGATTAAACTGAGAAACGATAACATCGATCTCTTGCAGAAACGTAGATAGAACCTTAAGGATATTGTTTTCCTGTTTACCAAGGAAGCATAAGCAAATATTTAATTACAAAGAATTATTGATCCATTTAGTTATTAGGGATTTCTTGGGATTCCAAAACTGCCTGAAGAAAATTGCATTTCTAGCTAATATGATTATAAATATTGGTTATATATCGTTACTCAAAGTATAGTTTAAGATGTAGGCGAGGGGTGTAACTCCCACTACAATTGGCTTTTAGGGGTTAATTGAATATCTGCCGGGTAAAATTGATTTAATCTTCCTTGGTGATTGCAATACTTCTCCTCCCTCTCTCTTCCTCTCTTTATACATATATATATATATATATATATATATATATATATATATATATATAATATATATATATATATATATATCACTCTCTGTGCGTGCGGGAAGTGTTGTTGCTATTTGTTGCTGTTGTTGTTGTTTTTAACCCGGAGCTTTCCTAATAGAGCAGGCCTGTTCTACTCTTGTCCATTCGTTTTTGTTTTTTTTGGTGGGGCGGGGGTTTCTGTATTTCTATTGCATTACTTTATCTAAATCTGTATCTGTTGTGGCTGTTGTAGCTGATGTTGCTATTGTTGTTGTTACTGTTGTAGTTTTAGGATGCTGTCATTATGGTCGTTGTTGTTCCTCTCCGTCCTCTTCTTTCCTTTCCCCTTCCTCTTCCTCTTCTTCTTAATGAATGATGATGATATGAATGCGCGTGGCTTAGTGGTTAGGGGCATTCGGCTCACGGTCGTAAGGTCGTGAGTTCAATTCCGGCGGCGCGTTGTGCCCTTGAGCAAGACACTTTATTTCACGTTGCTCCAGTTCACTGAGCTGGCAAAATGAATTGCATCTTTAATTCAAAGGGCCAGCCTTTTCACGTTCTGTGTCATGCTGAATCTCCCTCAGAACTACATTAAGGGTACGCGTGTCCCGTGGATTGCTCGGCCACTTTCATATTAATTTCACGAGCAAGCTGTTCCGTTGATCGGATCAACTGGAACCCTTGTTATCGAAATCGACGTAGTGCCTGCCACTGATGGTGGTAATGATGATGGTGATGGTAAGGGTGTTTATTTCCTAGTCGATCCTGAGCAAGCAGGATGATTATTATTAACAACATTCCAAGTCAGATCCTAGCATTCACAACCAAGGCATGTCCTCTCCACTCCAGGTTTGTTTTTCAGAGTAATCTTATTCTTTCAAATATACCAAGAACTTTATCATTCTACATGTACAGAGTTAACTTTTAAGTGATTATCATAAAAAAAACTGTATCGTCGTTCCATTTGCCACGACATACTTGTGTGAATTTGGATTCATTTTCCGTATTGTCAATCAACATAAAACCCAGGAATCGCCTGATTCCACAGGCAAATGTATGAATCGCAATCAGTAAGAAAGTTCCTCGTTTTGATAAAGTCATCAAAGTGAAGAAGATGCAAAGAAGTTATTGAATTTTATGGTCATAATTGAAGATGAATTCGATATATACAGCAGATGTTGACAAACACATCATCGCTCCCATCATAGAACCGTTGATAACTTATCGACGTTCATCATGTAAATTTCTAGAATAAAATTAAAAAGTGTAATTAATATAATAAAAATTGTTGATGGAGAAACAATAATTTCATCGTTGTTTTGTATCATTACCGCTTTTTAATAAGAAATATCTAAAGAAACTTAATAAAAAATACTTAACGAAGTTGATAATGGACAATAAAAATTCAGTTATATATTGATATAGTCGGAATATTTAATATGAAAATGTTTGATGAACACTAGTTATTAGGTCGATATTTGGTTGGAAATGAATGAGTTGGAGCCTTAAAATACCTCGCTCTTCCAGATTCTGTTTGCTAATAATTCAGCACACTTAATGCTCAAAATCGTTTCAGTTGTTTATCCAGTCCTTTCGATATCCACAATGACCCTCCACCCCTGCCACATTGGTCAATATTTGACCACTTTGCTAACGACCTCTGATTTACAGTTTCTTTTCATTGCTCAATTTACATTTGCATTTTATGTGTTGTGTCAAAAGTTTAAATTTTAAATCAATTTGTTCACCATGATATTGTATGTGGATCAATTTAAAGTTACAAAAAATACATTAGTTACTAGGAAACCGAAGTTTTCATTTTGCATTGCGACATTACTTTTGTTGCAGGTGGGGGTGAGAAAATTAATAAAACATTTCCCTGTGGTGTGGAGCATAGCAAATGCTGGAGAACACTGATCTAAATAGTCACGCGGTCATTCTTATACTATTGGGTTGTCCGGAAAGTTCGTGTCGATTTTTAAAGGAAAGAAAAAGGTCAATAAATACTTGCCATAACCCAAGCTTTACCAGGTGCTCATGAACGACGGATTTTGATAGGTTGAGGCTTTCTGCCAATCCTCGGGTTGTGCAATGTGGGTTATTCTCAATGAATGACTTGATTTGGTCATCGTCTGTAGTGGATGGTCTGTCTGATCGCTCTTTATCAATAAGGCTACAATCTCCAGCTCGGAACCTTGCGAACCACTTCCGTACAGTTCTTTCGGATAAAGAAACATCACCGTAAACTGCGCATATTTCTTGATTGCTTATGAGGCATTTTTCTCTTTACGGAAAAAGAAAAGCATCAAGTCTTTTTGTACCCACCGTTATCCTGATATTTTCTTCGGTCAAGATAGTTTAGGAGCCGAATTGCTTCTATTCGCCAAGCACCTTGAGTACATTTATAACCAATTTCTCTCTCCCGCTTTTTTTAATCTTACCTATAAAATAGGAAAAATAAAATCCCATTCCTTATATAAACAAGAATATACTGAATAATACATACAGTCCTCAGCTTTATTGTTCCTTTACAAGTGACGCTGATAACCAGCAATGGATTAAATTATATTTTCTTCTGATGATCTGGCCATACAAGGTGATTATGAAATTATCCATGTAGCGAACATTATGTGGCATACTGGTATACGCTAATGAAACACGGGTAAATATTATGGAATATATGATGTAATAATAAAGATGTTTTAACCAAATCTCCAGTTTTATTCTCCTCTTTTATATATAAATGGCTGTGTATAAGTATGTACATATATATATATATATAATATATATATATATATATTATTATATATATATATATATATATATATATATATATATATAATATATATATATATATATATATATATATATAATATATATATATATATATTATATATATATATATATATATATATATATACATATATATATGGCAGAATCGTTAGCACGCTGGACGAGATGCTTAGCGGTAGTTCGTCTGCCGTTACGTTATCAGTTCAAATTCCGCTGAGGCCGACTTTGCCTTTCATCCTTTCGGGGTCGATTAAATAAGTACCAGTTAAGACCTGGGGTCGATGTAATCAACTTAATACCTTTGTCTTTCCTTGTTTGTCACCTCTAGGTTTAGCCTCCTGTGGGCAATAAAGAAATATATATATATATGTATGTATATATATATATATACATATATATATATATATATATATATTATATATGTATATA
The DNA here is from genome assembly GCF_006345805.1 of Octopus sinensis. Classification (NCBI taxonomy): domain Eukaryota; kingdom Metazoa; phylum Mollusca; class Cephalopoda; order Octopoda; family Octopodidae; genus Octopus; species Octopus sinensis. The sequence continues at coordinate 24,799 of NW_021835805.1, forward strand.
TATATATGTGTGGTGTGTGTATGTATATATGTATATATATGTATATATATATATGTATATATATATATATATATATATATATATATATACAATACAATATATACTAATACAATTGTTTGTTTGTATTCCACCTGCCTTCGTCTTTTGCTTATTTCCGTAAACCTGCCTTCGTCTTTTGTCTATTTTCATAAAGCTTCCCGTTATATATATATATATATATATATAGATATATATATAATATATATATATCTATATATGAGATCTAGGCTTTCAAGATATTAATCAGCTGGACTATTTGCAGAACACCTTTTGAAAGTCGGTAAAGGGAGAGTTGCAATTGATGAAGAACAGTTTCTTGCACTCAATCCAGTATGTAATTCAGCTGATTCCATCGATCGTTTTGGATCATGAGTACAACTATATAGATCGGATCTGTGAGCGAGCTATCCTGGCTCCAAAAAATGTTGCTGTAAATAGCATTAATGATATTCTATTGAATAAACTTCCGGGAGAAGTATTTCACTTATAACTCAATTGACAGTGTTGTTGATGATCAGGATAGTGTTAACTACCCCCATCGAATTTTTGATCTCACTAGAACCACCAGATGCAGCTCCTCGCTGTCTTCAGTTGAAAAAAGGGACTCCTATTATGCTATTTCGTAATTTGTCTCAACCAATATTATGCAATGGTGCAAGATTAATTGTGCACAAACTTATGAGGGACTGCATTGAGGCAAATATTCTCCTCAACGATACACACGCGGTCACATATTGAAAATATATATCTATATCTATCTATCTATCTATATATATATATATATAATATATATATATATATATATATATATATATAGATATATATATATATATCTATATATTATATATATATATATTATATATATATATGTATATATATATATATGTGTGTGTATATATATATATATATGCACATACATATATATGTGTGTGTGTGTATTATATGCGTATATGATTGTGTTTGTCTATCGATATGCAGTTATGGGTTTGTATATACACAGAAATAAATGTACATACATGTAAAATAATGTATTTGGAATGAATTGTTAATGCGTGTATGTGTGCGCGCGTTTATGTCTTTGACTGAATGGATGTCTAAGTTATATAAGTTTGGTATATGGTTATTGAAGCACTTGTTGACTGCTGTTAAGCATATAAAATAGCTATTATCGTTGTTTCATTGATACCACCCTCTATTAATCTTCACTCTCGTTTATCGATTATTTCGGAATGGCTCTCAAGAGGAATCGTTGCCAAAAATGTAAATATACCCATCTTCCTCGCGAACAATAAAGTTTTTACGATATCCGCTAATACACAAAAATGTCATACACTCGTAACTATCCATCCGGTGCATCGCTGCGAAGTTTCTTTGATAAAGACAGTTGAATCTCAATAAATATGGACTCGTAACAGCAGATATAATTAGTCTCGGAATGAAATTAAGCTTGCGCAGGAACAGTTGGTAGCTGTGATAAGGATCGAACCGAGCAATTTCAGTGCTATTTTATTAAAATTCGTCCTCTTCTCTACTCCCAAACTGTTGATGATAGTACGAAAAGGCTACTTGAAAAACTCTAAATAAAATGTATGACACATATTAAATTCATATATATTTCTTTACTACCCACAAGGGGCTAAACACAGAGGGGACAAACAAGGACAGACAAAGGGATTAAGTCGATTACATCAACCCCAGTGCATAACTGGTACTTAATTTATCGACCCCGGAAGGATGAAAGGCAAAGTCGACCTCGGCGGAATTTGAACTCGGAACGTAACAACAGACGAAATACGGCTACGCATTTCGCCTGGCATGCTAACGTTTCTGCCATATTAAATTCATATAGTTAGGTGACTTGGTACTATATTTAAAAAATACCGTTGCTTGATGTGTAAAAGCTTTTATTCGCTACGACGCTGCAGAAAATATCTATGCATTAATATCAGGCTACAAGCTATAATTCAAGATGGCCGATATCTATAAAAATGACGATGTTTTTCCTCTAGCCATACGAGCCGAAAGACGATCAGATTGGTTAAAGATATATTAAATCAGAAACTAGACTTAAAGGAATCCGATTTTGAGTTTCTTTTCTATCCAATACTCATATTTGATCCGATTCACTATTCGTGCAATATTGGAATATGCTTTTGTTTTTTGTTCTGGTCTTTGTTTTGTTTTGTTTTTAATTTCTTCGCTAAAATATCATATACTTTCTTGTGTTACTGATTTCTACTATATTTGGGCGACGCCATTTCAGTACCTCTATGTTTCTATACATATGCTCTTCTAATCTTTTTGCCAGTTTCAGCCAGTGGGTTGCGGTCAAGCTGGGCACTCCCTTACTGTATTAGCTGACAAAACGATCCCGGAACTTAATTTTTAAAACCTTCTATTTAGTCTACCGGTCTCTATTTCGTTGAGCCTATGGGAAATGGCGACGAAGACAGAGTAACTCCGTTCATATTGCGGTGTCACGTAAAGACATGTTACGGAAACAAACACACCCAGACACACACATGCGTATGTGTGTGTATGTGTGTGTGTGTGTGTGTGTGTGTGTGTGTGTGTGTGTGTGTGTGTGTGTGTGTGTGTGTGTGTGTGTGTGTGTGTGTGTGTGTGTGTGTGTGTACCAAATGTTATTCGCAGGGCGTTTGTCG